>NW_016811604.1:44503-74104 GCF_001698545.2 Rhinopithecus bieti
CAATAGACTAACTTCTATATGAATCTTTTTCATTTTGTGTTAATTATAATCATTTGTCAATTTGCTTCCTTCATTTGTTTAGCAAAAGAGTATATGTAAGGAATTTGGTAGGCAATTTTAGAACTTTTAGTGACAACTTTGTTTTGATTGTTTCTTAGTGAAAGAAGGATTACAATAAGAACTTAGCCACAAAATACAAGTTTCCATGAGTCAATGCAAAATAACAGGGATAGTTTGGAAAGGCAAGGAGTAACCAGAAGCTTTGGCACATAGTTTTCCTTGGTTAAATCAGTATAATAAATGGGGTACACATTGCAAATTATTTATTCATAGTTTGGTATTTTGCATTGGCATGTCTTAAACCTGAATACTTTGGAGTGAATGAAGTAAATAGGATGATATGATGGGGAATGCACACACACCCACATGCATGCACACACAAACACACATGCATGCATGTATACGTACATGCACACATACACATATACATATGTGTCTATGTGTGCGTGTGTGCCTGTGTGTGCACGTGTGTGTACATAGAAGTGTTACTTTTACATTATTTCTGCATATTAAACACTTTCCCCCTTTCATTAGATATTGCTTATTGAGAAAATGCAATACACTAGATTACCATTACTTAAAAGATGCTTACCATTACTTAAAAGTTGCTCTCGCAGCCCAAATCAATTCATTATCTTTAAGGATAAGCCCATGTCTGGAGATAGGGAAATCATTTTTTAAAATTAAAGTTTCTGTCTTGAAGTATTGTCATCTTCACTTTTTCTATGCACTAGGATGCTCTTTGCTTTCAGGAAAACATGTTATGACTCATTTAATACCATTGTCCCTCTTATCCAGAACAGAACATACCGTGGTTGCCTAACAGGAAGGCTGCATATAAAGCCCAGTTTTGTCTAATATCATTTTCCCCAAGTCCATTATGTGTGTTATTGTGCAATGCATGTCCAAATGAGGATTTGAGCAGTGAGAAGAAATTCGTTAAAGAAATGTGTCATCTCCTTGCAAAAAGGAAAGTATTGTTGAGGAAATTGTTACTGATAAGACAAAAGTGCTGAATGAACATCCACCTTTTGAAGGCATTTCTCTGAAGTGAAAATTACCTTGAATTATCTTTGGATCAGTTGTGACTTGATCCTTCTATTAGGAGCTGTTTCAAACTCAGAGAAGGGGTGATGATTCACACTGATGACTGGAGGTTTCTGGGAGCTGGTGTGAATAAGAGGTGAAAGTATTGCAAATGCATCATCATGGCTTTCACTGAGACTCAGTCGACAGAATTCATCATGATCTTCCTCGGCTCTAGAAACACAGGCCTGAAATGTAGCAGCCAGTCTACAAAGCATGGAGTTAGGCACAGATAGGATCTGAGTTAGAGAACTCTCCTGGGGCTGGTACCCAGGGAGGGTAATGCAGGCTGAAATGTCATTGTTCAACATGCTTATTATTCACCTGAACATGGGTGGCATTCCTTTCCTGAGAAACTCTGGTCTGACAAATGGGTTTTTACAATTATTTCTGAAAATAGACAATGTATTTCCAATAATTATTAGCTATATCTAGTTATTATTTCTAGTCATATTATTCCTAATAATTGAGCTCTGTGGCTATTGGGTGAGATTCCTCAGGGAACAGCAGATTCTCTGTTACTGAAGGAGTTTAAACAGTATCTGTACAGAGAGTAGTCAAGACATGCAGAGATGATTTCCATATTATAAGACAAGTTGGATTGAATTAAGTCTGTGATTCCCTGCCATTCTGAGATTTTTAAAGTCCAGGCCTTTAATATTCCAACTCCCTGTCATCATTAGTCTAATTATTGGCAACTACATTGGATTATGCAGTACAGTATCAGTTGATCAATATAGTATCAATTGATTGGTACAGCACTGTATCAGGTTGAATTTAACTGAGTTAAGGTATGGCCCTACCTTCTAAGAGCTTACCATTGACAATAAAAGCACATGGGTAGGTAAGAGACACCCATATTATTAGATATAACTATGTCATTCATGTTACCTAAAGTTGGAGAGTAAGAAGAATGGATTTCTTAAGATAGGGATGAAAGTATCTCCCCATTCCAACAGTTTAGATCCGGAGAAGAAAAAATATTTCAGAGAGGAGATATGATTTTATAAATTGCTTCAGAGGAAAAATTCACTTTGGTAATGGCAGCCTATAAAGATGCTAAATGAGGAATTCTAAGTAAAAGGCCTTTCAGAAAGCTAGGAAAGAACATGTCACTGGGTCTCGTGGAAAATGCTTAGAGTCCTGCAGAAAATAAATTCCTATTGAGACTGGTAGAAGACTAAGCTTCTTCCAGACTTTAATCATTGTTATCTGGAAAGGAATTGAAAATAGTTACTTTTTTTTCTGAATCTTTGTAATCATGTGAAATCACTACATGTCAATGTTGAATTGACCACAAGGACCAAGCTAATTATGGAAGAAAGAGGTGGGGGAGACATTGAACACAGCAATCCACAGGAGCTTGATTGAGCAAGTCTGGAGTGTTGAACTGGTGAAAGTCCTCCCTGCAACAGCTCCATTGGGGCAATTCTATTAAGTCAAGACTCAAGCGCTGGACTGTGAATGGTCCGGAAAAACTATGTCATTAAAAATGCACATTTGTTTAAAATAACTAACTGCTCATTCGTGGATGATTGCTACTAAGATCTTATAAACTCTTAAGGGACTACCGTGATTCCTCACACACATTAATTCATTCATGAGAGTTGATTTTGTTTTCAAACACATCGATACATTATTAGTAAATAGCACCCCAACACACACACACACACACACACACACACACACACACACACATACACACGGGGAGGGAGGGGGAGAGAGAGAGAGAGAGAGAGAGAGAGAGAGAGAGAGAGAGAGGTACTTACAATCAAAGTCAGCCATACTAGATCCAATTGGTAGCAACAAAATGATAAAAGTACCAGAACACGCAGGCAAATTGAAAATACACAAAGCCACATCCACAGCGTGCCCTTTAATGAAGGAAGTGGGAAGAAGGGTCCATTTTCCACTCTGCTTATTTTCTTCCCCACCACCCATTAAGACTGTCAATTCTCATTCATGTTCCTTTTAGAGAATAAACCGTTGTAAAAGGGAGCTGAGAATGTAATAAAATATTTTGCATTACGGATTTCTCCAGTTCCTTTCAGTATGAAATTATTTGTTACTTCACTGAAAAAAATAAAAGTAATTGATCAGCGCTTAGCTTGTGGCTTCTGCTCTCAAGGAGTACAGCACATAGTCTGATGTGGACGGAAAATCCATAAATGGGTTTCTGCAATCTGCAAGTAAGCATGGGATGAAATGCTCCTTGACATCCAACCCAGGTTAGAAATCAGATTTCAAGACTGTAAATTTGAGGACCCCGAGGAGCTCAACTGATAAAGAGAAGAAGGTTTATGGTCCATGATGGGGGAGGGACTGCACACTACCTGCAGGATGAGCAGGAAGGATGCGGGGGCTTGGTATCACAGGACCAGCATTGTAAATCTTACAGGGAGTAGCCTTTCCTGTATGTCCTTCATGTGCTTTTCTTTGTGCATATTCTTGAGGCTTAAAGGAAAGGGAGCCAGTCTGTATCCATACTTGTCTCTCATGCACATTATCCTGGCATGGCACTGCTGATGCAAATTTTAAAAAGTCGCCTTTGACTAGAAGCATTTTCCCAGCTTCTAGTTTCCTTCTTCCCAGAGCAGGACAACGTTACAGCAAAAGTGCATGCACAGAAGCAGAAAGGTAGTGGAATGACTCAGCTTCTTACTAATCTCCTTCCACCTTCCTTAGCTTTGTGGTCTCAGGATTTTATAAGAGGTCTCTCATGTGCTGCTATGGAACCAGCAGGAAAAATCAGGCAGGGCCAAGACAGAGAGAAAAGAGACAGCTTTCTCCTATCTTGCCCCAACCTAGGGCTTCTATCCAAAGCTTGTTCTAGTTCCTAGGTGGTTGATTCCAATAAAATAACATAAAATAAACTGTGCAATAAAATTTAAAGAGAGTTGCACTGACCATCATTTTGAAATATTTAAAAATAAGTCCTCAGTAAATTTTGCTGTGAACATTAGTATTTTGTCATGGATAGAGGCAAAAGAAAGGAGTAAATGTGAGACCTACATTGAATCCAACGCCTACATCAGTAGAATCTAATCTCCTCCCCCCATGATAAAATGGCCTCATTCTGTCAACCGCAGGCTTTGCTAACTTTTTCTCAGACAACAGACCAAATTTATCCCCAGCCTGATAAGGATCTTTATTGCATTTGCTGCCACCCCGCCTACTGTATTTAGGGTAATGGTGAAAAATGTACATTGATGCTGAATTTTATGGAAATATTAGAAATGGAAATGATCCTACACAGTTGTCATCTACTATCTGGTGTAGGTTTGGTTACTAAGCTGTATTTCCTCTTCCAAGTTTTAAGTAATCAAGTTTCACAACAATCTTTCCTGACAACTAGTTTGTGTTAGAGCCAATTTCCCAAATGACTTTCATTTGCATTCTGGAAATGCAGTAAAGCCTTGACATTTTACAGAATGACCTGTCTTCTACTCAAGTCAATGAAACTACAGTAAACGTTTTATGTATAGCTGCAATGCTTGTATCTCCCTCAAGATTAAACACAGAAAAGCAGCTTTGGGGAGTATATTTAAATATGATATCAAAGCATATAACATTTGTCTGTATTTATTCAGTTTTAAGTATACTTATTAATAATAACAGGCCAAAGTGGTACAAGGTGAAACACCACTTTTCATTCATTGTTCAGTGTACAGTAGTCATTGGCTTTTCTACATATGCACTTAGCATAATATTTACAGATTATGTAATACAAATCACACTCTGAATTTTCATGTCCTGTGAGACACAGGAACAGAAGAGCTTTGTAAAAAAACAGCAAAGTACAACTTGAAAAGTTAAGCAGTATGAGTAAGAAATCAAAGTGATTAATTTACTGTTTATTAATATTTAAGCTAAGTTTATACAGGATTCAACATCATATTCATACTCAAAGTCTGTTACTGTACTTTGCCAAACGGCCTGTACTATTTTGTGACAGGATATTATCTTTAATATTGCTCTCACTGCAATGAAGCATAAATAAAGTATATGTCATGTTCTACCTTTTCAGGAGTTGCAGTGAACACATGCTATGGTTTTTAACGACTGTAAAGAAAATTTCAAAGCCATATCTTATCTGTTTCTGTGCAGAAGTTGATCAATGATCAGTATCATTTGCAGGGACCCCGATGTGTGACTTGTTTCTCTTTATACTGTGACATGTTTCCCTGAAGGGGGAATGTCAATGAGGCATTCACTTTCTACTAAATGAAAATGATGTCAAAGCTGCAGTCTAGTGATAGAGTTACCAAGATCTGCTTCTTGGATTTTTTATGGGGTTTGGGCAACACATACAGAAACTTCCCTCTCATTCAAGTTGAGTATATCCAACCACTTATATATACATTGCCCAGTGAGGCCAGTGTTATATGAAGTTGTAGAACATTTACTTTGAAATGAGATTTTCTCATTTAATAAAAGTGTCACCTTGTGTCAGTGGCTTAGCTAGTTCCAGCTTCTATTTTGTCTCTTATCCAATGAGAATATGCCTATCCCATAAGGAGTGTGGCTGGTAAGAATGGTGGTCTGTCCTTATCTCCTGGGTTCTCTGGTTTCAGAACCTGTACAGCGGACAGTTCCAAACACTGCATTCCACCATCATCTCATCAGCATTCCTCTTGGAATAAATGTGTCTTGACAGTCTCTCTTAGAAGTGCTTTCTCTGAAGCTACTGAGGACCATGCCATGTGCAGACATAACTCAAGCACACAATGGGAATAACACCTGCAGGGTTGAGGTGTGGTTCAACCAGATGTGCACATTCTATAGAGGGCCTCCAAGGTTTTCAAGAAGAATGGAGCCCAACTTGGCCACATTCGTTACAAACTTGTGCATGGTCCATTTATTGACTATCCCATCTTCCAAATAATTTACCTGCACACAACTTCTTGTCTCATGTGGGGCCTTTAGAGTAACTCCAAATAAGACCAAGTGGATGTGCAGAAGAAATGTTTGATGCTTGCATGTGCTGGCCTGTTGATGACTGTTAATCACCAGGTGTGTCAAACTACTCTAGATGCTCATTGTGTGTGTATGACAGGTTTTGGTGCTCTTTTTGCTTTTGATAAGCCATTCAATTTAATAGGGTGTTCTCTGAATGCCCAGCTTTTCTTTAAACTTAGCATGTATATTCATTACCTCATGATCCACCTAAGACAGCTATGTATCATTTCTTTACGCCTGTTCCATGTTCTATGTATATTAGATGATTTCATACAGATAAGGAAGGAATGCTCCTATTTTATACATTCTAACTATTACGATGAAAACCTTATCTAGAAGAAGTTCCCTTCTTTTTGAAGTTGCATAGCATTAGTAAAGCTATAGGAGTTACCTCTTATATCTCACTAGAAAAGATACACATCTAAGATAAAAAGCATAGGCCAGGTGGTGACATGTGCCTGTAATCCCAGTATTTTTGGAGGCCAAGGCAGGAGGATCATTTGAGGCCAGGAGTTCAAGACTAGCTTGGACGACATAGCAAGCCCTCCCTCCCCACCCTGTGTCTACAAAAAGTGAAAAAATTAGCCAGGCATGGTGGCATGTGCCTATACTCACAGCTGCTCGAGAGGCTAAGTTGGGAGGATTGCTTGAGTCCAGGAGTTCAAAGATACACTGAGCTATGATCATACCACTGCAGTTCAGCCTAGGGACAGAGTGAGACCATGTTTCAAAAAACAAATGAGTAAAATAAAATAAAAAGCAATAACAGGATTGCATTATGCTTTGAGGGTATTAATTTTCAAATTTAACTTTACTTGCATTTTTTCCCTGTCATTCTATCTGTGTCGGCTAGTTCTTATTTTAGTTGTAATCTTTTTTATTAGAATACTTACGAATAGAATAAAATACCACTGTATTCACATAGTATATTTACGATTGTTTTTGTCTCCTTGCGTTGCATTTTAATTATCTGTGTCAGATACTTGCATCAGTCAAATGTACTACTAGCCATCTAAATGGAGAATTTATCTTAGGAGGAGAATTCTTCTCATTTATTTTTGCATGTCCAGCAAATTATTCAGGAGTGAGTGCACTGTTTCATCCTGTTGATAGTCTTCCCTGAACATTTATAACCCACCCCTGACTGGCTCCAGTCTTTATACCTTCCTCAAGACCTAACTTAAATATACTGAACTGCCTGAAGTCATCTTTGAATTTTATGTCCTTTCTCTTCACTTTCATACACTTTGCATTGTTTTCCCATATAGGGGCACCAAGAAATAGACCATATTATAATGAACATACAATAATGTGCTAAGAGTAATAAAAGTAGATATATTCTGAAGCAGGAAAGAGTGAATGCTTGGGTTTTTTTGTAGGAGGAGAGAAACGATAATTTGAGAATGTTTCATGGAAACTCTTGCATTGGAGCAAAACTTTACAAATTAGACTTAGGCTTCAATAGTCAAAAATTAGTGAAGAGAAAATCTCTGCAAAGTTGAGTGTTCTGGTCTCCTTTCTGTTTGTTTAGTGAGCAGAATTGATAATCCACATGCAAGTGGCTTTTAAACTTTTCCAAGGACCAGTCATTGGGGAATTAATGTGATTCCTCTGAACCTTTCTAGTAATCCCAGGATTTGAGTATTAAGAGCAGTTAGTTGTGTTAGCCTTAAGATGCAATTCTCTTACCTTGTTGTTTTGAAGATGTTACTTAGAGGGAAGGAGGTGTTTTAGTCTGTTCAGGCTGCTAATACATCTTTTTCTTCTCAAATTTTACTGTAAGCAGTCAGGAGGAACCAAGCCATTCCTTCACCACTTTTCTTAGAAATAACTTCAGCTAAATATTCACTTTTATCACTCACACGATCTGCCTTCCACAACACAGTTCAGCCAAGTTCTTTGCCACTTTGTAGCAAAGATCACCTTTCTTTCATTGTGCACTGGCGTATTTCTCATTTGCCTCTGACAGCTCATAAAAATGGCGCTTCCTGTCCATATTTCTAGTGTCATTCTGTTCAAAATTGCATAGATTTTTCCTAAGATGATTGAGGCTTTCTGTACAGCTCTTCTCTTTTTTTTTCTGAGCCCTCGCTAGAATCACCTTCAAAGGTCTATTCATGGCAACATAGGCTCTGTCTAGCATACACTTCAAAACTTTTCTGGCTTCTACTTATTACCCAGTTCCAGAGCTACTTCTGCATTTTTAGGTATTTGTTATCTCAACACCACACTCTCAGTACCAATTTCTGTCTTAGTCCATTCAGGCTGCTATAAAAAAAATACCATAATCTGGGGGTAGGGGGTAATAAACAACAGACATTTATTTCTCATAGTTTTGGAGACTGGAAGCCCAAGATCAAGGCAGCAGAAGATTCAGTCTCTGCTGACAGCCTCCTTCCTGGTCCACAGACAGTGACTTCTCCCTGTGTCCTCACATGGAAAAAGGGTGAGGGAGCTCTTTGAGATCTTTTCTTGAAGGACACTAATCTCATTCACGAGTACTCCATCCTCATGATCTAACGACCTCTCAGAGATGCCACCTCCTAATACTATCTCCTGGGGAAGGGAGTTTAGGATTTCAAGATTGAATTTTGGGAGAATGCCAACATTCAGCCCATAAAAGGAGATAGTATAGGAAAACTACAGGAATCAATAAACTCTTCTACTGTTTTGATTAAGATATAGCAAGTGCATTTTGGTGTACATCTTTTACTTTATATTTGTTATTATTCATCTAGAAAACAAATGTACATAGTGATAGTTAATTCTTCCATGACGTTTTTGCAAAAGTGTTGCTATGCATTGGCTATAAGTCTCCTCTCTGACTTTATAAGACCTTGGAAAGCTGCCAAATATCTCGGAACTTGTCTTGAGTCTTAAAGTGACTAAAATGACCTCAGCTCTACCTGCCTTATAGGATGCTCTGCCCAATGATGCATGCAGTATGCATGTTCTTTGAGCAGACTGTGTTTTGAGGCTGCAGGTTTAGGCGTTATTAGAATCTGTTTGACTCCATAGCTCTTTTTATGGAAACATACATACATACTTAATGTCAAATAGTTTGTATCTTTTCACTAGCTAATATGGGTAAGTACTGTCTCTTCTCATCTTACTGTGTGTAACTGCCTTCTCTTAGAACTCAACACAAAATGAGCTTAAAGCTTCACATTTATACTAACATGGAGACAGAACCACCTCATTCAAAACAGGAAAAGGCAGGTATAAGATGTCATGAAGAAAAATGCGACTGAATGTGTTCTATTTCTCTTTGTTTGCCTTATCACATATCATAGAGAGATGTGCTCCTACATGCAGTAGAAATAAGAACATCCTTGAAAACTCGGTTTGAGCAGTTCAAAATCATATATTTTTTAATGTTGTATGAGTTTCAGGTGATAAATCCTCTTCAGGATACCTCAGGGGTTCGCAAAAATGTAAAAATATGTTTAAAGTTTGAAATGACTCACATTTTTTAGTATCCATGGCAAAGAACTGCTTTTCCAACCTTAATAGGATTTCAAATTGACATTGACATTTTAGTAAATCAGAATTAGCTTTTTTTTTTTAAACTCCTGTGTCTTATGTAAATGGCTGCGCTGACTTTTATGGAATTGAATATTCCAGAAAATGTCATGGAACCTAATATAAAACAAGTTAACATTCTCATTTTTAGATCTTAAAGGGATATGGTGTTAAAATATAGCTTTTGATACCCATCCAACCTGTGCAAGGTTTTCTGTGTATATGCGAATTTCAAATTTGAGAACTTAGCATGTCGATGGAGGCAAATCTATATACCTGTTGAAAACAAAGTTGAAATTCTGAAGGAATTATTGTAATTTACTTANTTACTGTATCTTTGTTTAAAGATAAAAAAGTATCCCTCTGAGGTCTGAAATTTATCATTAATGTGAATATTTTAAGCATTTTTATTGTAAAAGGTACTGTAAGTTATGGAAAATATGGCAGTGAAGTATAACATTCATAAACTTGCTAGAACCTTGTCTTAAAAGTGAACTAATTATTGGATCATATGGCAAACTGGTTAAAAAGAATAAGAAACTATTTTACATCTGAAAAAATACATGACTATCCACTTGCCTTCCTAAAACTTCTTCCTCTCATGTCCTGCTATTTTACTTAGAGTTTTCCTTCAGGTTAAGGAACAATGTCTTTAGAAGGCTACCCATTAAAGTACTAAATAGAAAACCTAGTAAATTAAGCTTGTCACACACAATTTATATATTTTCTTATGATGTGTAAGAAACAACAGCCTAATAAAGATAAATTATTTATTTTCAGTCAAAATAGGGCACTTTTTTGCTTTCATGCAGCTCATCACACCTAAATTCCTTTGTGAAAGTATTTAAGTAAGTTCTTTGAAATGTTGCTTTAAAATATATTTACTCTTTAACGTTTTAAAAATAAGGGAATGCATAATATAGTGAAATTTCCCCATCAGTGCTTTCTGTGTATTTTCTCCAGCTCTTTCTTGAATTACAAACAGCAATTCTACAACTATACCACCCACACACACACATTTATTCATTTGCACATATTTCTTTTTGGTGTTTTTTTTGTTTGTTTGTTTGTTTTTTTCAAAATTGGCATCACATTAATTATACTACTCTGCAACTTGCTTTATTTACTATTTTTAATATGGAAGTTGACTGAAGTTAATTTTCAAGCAATTGTGTAATATTGATTGAACTTAATTGATATACCGTAACTGATTAAACTACCTCAGTGTTATTTGGAACACTTATCAACAACATTGCAGTGTAAAACCCTCTTTCTATCCTTTTGTAGCTTTGTGATAATTCTATAAGTAATCAGATGCTGATTGTTACGCAATCTGGTCACAAATTCAAAGACACATTATAATGTCAGTGTAATAAATTAGATATATACTGCCAATTAACTCAGGTTTCCAGGGATAATTCTTTTCGTTATTGATAAAATGCAAATGCATCTTATTCATGCAGGGTTGCCAGGGCCCTGGAGTAGAAATCTAAATCGTAACCAAAACAAATAACATCACCAAGAAGAAATCAACAAAAAAAATTTCATGAGGGTTTTGAGTATTTGAATAATATTTCAATAATTAAATTTTAAAGCAAGAACTGACAGGTTTGCCCACCCCATCCACCCTGTGATGTCAAATGCAGGGTATGTATCTGACTGACAGGGAAATTGAGGTAGGAAAATAGAATAGATAATATGATATTATGTACCTGCGCTTCAGTTTGAGGAGGATAAAATTGTTTTAACCTGATGCCCACATTCCTGGAGTGGTTCGCTAGCTCTACATCAGAAAATCCACATCTTAGTTCTTCAGCTGTTCACATGTCAATCAACACAACCTTTTGTCATTAGCATGCCAGAAATGCACTACATTCATGAAAGGAATTACTAGTTAAACATCATGATGAATGTTAGCATGACCTCTCATTGGCCCATAACATTAAAATATTCAAAACATACGAATTCGCTAAAATTGTTTAGAGAAAATCTTCACAGTGGCCTGATGAAGGTGTAAAAATCCAGAAATGCCTATGCCTTTGACCTGCTCCGATGCCCGTAACTTGAAGTCTCTTTAGTCCTAAGCTCAGCCAATGGACTAAGGAAAATTTCTCATTACCTGATGCTGACTGAAAAAGATAAAAGAACACCACTTGTTTTGTCATTAGAGACTTCAGAGGCAGAAGAGCTACACAATAGAAGTTGTGCCTCTCACAAGTTTATAGAACAAGATGTATGAACTGTTTTGTGTCTGCTATGGAAGTCGAATGAATGACTGCCTATATGTGTAACACATTTGGGCCTGAGACACACAGGATGAGGGGAGGAATAACAAACTATCTCTCATCTCCCTCTTTTTCTGCCATTACTGTTACCTACCAAAATGAACCTAAAAATTGTGTGTGAACAGATTAGCTCAGGTAGCTTGCAACATTGACGTTATGGTTTGACCTAGGGCGTCCCCACGGGCTGAACCTAGTGAAACTCAGCCGGGTAATATTAAAACTGCAATAGCCCGTATCTCTATGTTATCTGCAGCCTAGTTTCTGCATAGGGAAATGCTGCATGTGTTTGCTGTAGGCAAATCTTAAATAAACCATGACCCAGCAAGAAGAAGAGAATGATATGCAGAAATACTTTAGGGAAGGGATAAGATGGCAATTTTGAATGGGAGCCCACATGGTACAAGTACTTATATTCCATTACTAAGTTCAGAAGCTTAATTACTTTGGAAAACCATTTTCAGCTTATTTTAGTAATATGTCCAGCATTTCAGGTGGTCTGCAAAAGCCACATAGCCCATAGGCCTAGCATACCTCCTCAGACATCAAGCAGAAACACTTTCTAAACCCCTTAATGAGTGTCAAGCAGGAAATTGTGAGTATGTAGTATTAAGGAGATGGACTTGCTATGCTTAAATTTATAGTAATTCTTCTGGGAGAAGATGACACATGTTTTATATTAAATGCATAAAATTTTCTCAATACCGCAAGGTGATAAAGACCAAGAAAAGGCCAATTTAAAAGGAAGCCTTTAGAAAACCTTAAAATAAAGCAGACATGCTTCACTTTCCTACACAATAGGGAAAAATTTTTAATGCTTTTGCGAAAGTTAAACTCTAATGATGGAACTAAGTTTATTTTATACTGAGTAAAAGTTATGCATGAAACTACATAAAAATACATGGACAACAAAGAGTGATTCAGGACTGCTTAATCGCTGCTGCTCTTGGTGTGGTTTTTAGGGGTCTGCATAATTGGTGAGTTCCTTACACGTTGATTTCTCAGATTCACCAGGCAATACATACCAGCTGTCTTGGTAAATGCAGGAAATGTTGCAATCTTTACAAGTCCCGCAATTTTACTTCACCAGTAACTTTCCCTGGTCAACTAACAGTATCTAGAGATCAGGCAGAGGATGACCAATGGCTGCTCTGATGTACACATGGAGATACCGAAAGATGTGGAGTTAAGGATATTTGAATAAATATTTCATATAATGACAACTGTGTTTGTTAGCAAGAAGAAATATGCACTGTGATGCAAAGGCGTATCTTTATGTCATATATGTTTGTTGTGAGAGGTACTGATTCGTGCTTATGTGAAAACCTCTTAAATCTGGAATCTGGGGTCTCCTCTCCCCGTTTTTTCTGGAACTCAGATGCTAAAGTTGATACCAGAGGAGTGAACTGTCCCAAATAAAGCAGTCGGGGAAAGGAGGATCCATTCCAAATAAAGGGGGAAGAAGGTACATATGAATAGTGTATTTATTTACACATAATGCAGGTTATTCTGGAGGGGATTAAATATCTATCACTAACTATCATTTGTTAAAAACCAGGGATCCCCAAGGATGTTAGTGAGTGTATGAGAAAGAGTTTCTGGAGGTATATTTTGGGGTGTCCACTACAATTGAGACATTTCTTCTTTGTCTCTTTCTCTCTGACTCTCTCTCTCTCTCTGTTTACTTCTCTCTCCCTTTACACACACACACACACACACACACACACACAGAGACACCACACAGAATATTCCCAACTTCTTAACACACAACACCAATAAAAAATGCCAATAATTAGATTGTAAAACTGGCAGTTATTTTCTTTCAATGTGGCTTTCTATTCTCTTGTCTCTCACATATCGAAGAAACAGGAGGACAACAGATCAGGATACCTTTTGTCATGTTTACATTATGTAGTAACTAATCTAAACCAAATGCCCAGTGGAGGGTTTCTTAGCTTTCTGTCAGTTTTCAAATGTTTTCCCTCCTCCTGCCTCCCTGGCTTCGGCTTGGTGATGCACGTGCTGGGGTTCAGAGGCGCTATGCACCCTGACAAGAGATTTTGAACTGGGGCATAGATGATTGTCCCCAAAGCCATCTGCTCAATTCCTGTAATTCTACACATTTCAAGCAATGGAAACACAATGAGAAAGGTACTTTGGGTGCTTCTTGGATTGCAAACGTAGGCAGCCACAGTTTTCAACCAGCAGTACCAATTTTTCTCAACCTTTCCATTTCTACCCAGTGTATAATTTATATAAATTTTCTTCCCAAACTTCACAACTAAACTATTGCTTATTTTATGATGTTATCAATGTGTGTATGTCTTAGAATATAATTGGTGGCATGCAAACCAGCTTATGCCTCTTTAACTTTAGTGCTATGATCTTAAAACTTTTGACTCTCAGGCAAATATAGATATAAATATAAATATATAAGTATTTTTTCTTGGGAGTCAAAATTATATATTTATCTATATATGTGTATATACACACATATATAGGATAAATATATACACACATATATAAATATATAATATATATTTCATATTATATATTACAGAATAAAAATATATATATATATATATGTATTTAATTTCATTAGTCATATTGTTTTTCCTACAGTTTGATTTCCAACCAGTATTGCAGGACATTTATTCCATATTCCTGATATCAGGAAAGGGTGCATATTGACAGTACAACTCAGGTGGAATATTTAGAAGACACATGGTTGTAATTATTACTGCATTTTTCTGAAGCGCTTTTATGTGCGAGTATTTAAGAATAATCGTATGCATTGCTTTCCAAACAAATAAAACACACAAGCCAGTTTCTTGATCTCTTTGATCTGTTGGTTGTTGGTGTGGGTCTTATCAGTTTTGTCTTTTTTTTTTTTTTTAATGTGGTTTTTCTCCTTTTTTCCTTTAATCTAACAATATGAAAGTATTTAATAATTTTTAATGTGGTTTTCCGGAGAATGAGAGTGTTCCTATCATTTTCCCTAGGTAATGTCACACAATGCATTTCTGAAAAAAAATACTTTTAAATTTTTTAAATGTTCTGATTATTTTTCTGTCAATTATTTTGGCCATTTTGTGTTATGTGTAATTATTATTCCATAACATCCTTTGATTCCACCATTTGTCAATTGTTATCATTTCCAATGGACGCATTACTGAGTCCTTGTTCCTTTGAGATGTTAAACCTGACTCTGTTAAACCTGACCCCTGAATTTTTTTTTCTCCCTGTGAGAGTGGGAAATTAATCATTCTTTTATACTGGTTCAGCAAAAAAAGAACTTTACTTTCTAATGAATAATATTTCTTTTATGGTCAGATATATTTTAGATTAAAACAAAAGCTTTCATATCTGTCTGTAAAAGAGCGGGGTTGGAATTCTCATTGGTGATGGATATGTTTATTTTCTTACCTGACACATCAGCTACTGCAGCTAGAGCCAGTGAACTATTTCTATATCACTTACTGATGAAGAAATAAAGGGCTCTCTCATGGTACTAAGTGGATTGCTGTTCCACAATCCAGATATTTTTGGCTTAAATCCTGAGGTGTTACCAGATGGTAAGGATTTTAGAAACATGCTAAAATGGTAATAATAGGGAATACTTTCGATACTGTGAAGTCAGATATATCATTGTAAGTTTAAAAAAATAGAGTATTTTATATTTTAAGTATCTGATTTACCTTAATAAACATTCATCAATTTCAAGAGCATCTACAAGCTATATTCTGGTCCTGAATTTTCGTGATTAAAAAAAACCCCACCCACAGACTAACTAATAACTATAGTGATCAGCTGCAGACAGAAATTCAGAGATACTAGTTACGGTAACATCCTTCAATGCTGGAGCCTTACTGTCATAGAAACATGTGAATGTGAAACTGAAAGTTAAAAAGCCAGATATTTCAAAAGAATGGGGAGTGGGAAAGTACAAATTACCCCCCACGGACCCTGGAAGTGCTAGATTCTGGGCAAGATCCAGATATTTGCAATTTGTTTAACTCCCAATTGACCATTTGAGAAATATTGAAAGAGAGAGAGAGGGAAATTGCCAGGGCCCAAGGGATGATACCATGGAGCCATTTAGCTACAAAGCATCAATGTATGATGTTGCCGTGGTGGCTCATCCCTGTAATCCTAGCACTTTTGGGGGGTCAAGGAAGGAGGATTACTTGAGCCCAGGACTTTGAGACCAGCCTGGGCAACATAATGAGACCTCATCTCTTAAAAAAAAATAGCCAGGCATGCTGGTGCCTGCCTGTAGTCCCAGTGACTTGAGAGGCTGAGGCTGGAGTATCACTGAGCCCCGGAGTTGGAGACTGAAATGAGCTATAATTGCACCACTGCACTCCAGCCTGGGTGACAGAAGGAGACCCTGTCTCTAAATAAATGAATAAATACTGTGTATGTGCTGACCCTCCAGCCTTGCCTAGTCCCCCGAATCCTTGCAACCTTCCAAAACTTGATTGTTTTTCTCCTAAATTTCTCAGATAATTGAGGGGAAGATAGAGCTCAGAATTTTACAACAGCTGTCCGCATCGCCTGGAATCCCTGGCAGAATGCCGGTGCTGTCTCTTCTCTGGGTTTCACAGGGCGGGCATAAATTATAACTTTATTAGGTTGAGCACATATGGCCTTTAGCCCCAGGAGACCCTCCATGGGGCTAGTCTGTTGGCAGAGGCAGCTTCTGTGCTTTCAGATTCACAACCCATGAAGGCAAAGAGGCCTTCAAGGCTGCAGCCTGCCTGGGGCTTCTGTGGGGCATCTCCTATCATTGCTGATAACGCTGTGGTGAAACCTAGGCCAAATATTCCAACATCTTTTTGCTGCTTGTATGAACATGATGCACATTGCCGTTCGAAACTGGGAAAAAAGAAGAGCGTATTACAGGCGAACGCGAATGCATCAGAATATGGTACCTTTAAATTAGAAGAGAAGGCTCTCAATTTTGAATTCTCAAGTGTTCTTCTTCAAATACACACAATGATGTCTTTCACTTGACTTTAATTTTAATTATCATGGATACATAATAGATGTATATATGTATGGGGCACATGCAGTGTTTTCCTACAGGCATACAATGTGTAATAATCAAGTCAGGGTAATTGGGGCATTCACCACCTCAAGTATTTCCCCCTTCTCTGTGTTAAGAGCATTCCAAATCCACTCTTTAGTCATTTTAAAATGTACAACAAATTATTTTTGACTATAGTCACTCTGTTGTGCTATCAAATAGTAGATTTTTCTGAGACAGAGTCCTGCTTTGTTACCCAGGCTGGAGTGCAGTTTGGTGATGATAGCTCACTGCTGCCTCAATCTCCTGGGCTCAAGCAATCCTCCCACATCAGCCACTTGAGTGGCACATGCTACCACACCTGGCTAATTATTATTTCTTTAATTTTGTATAGATTAGGTCTCACTGTGTTGCCCAAGCTGGTCTCAAACTCCCGAGCTCCAATGATCCTCCTGCCTTGGCCTCCCAAAGTGCTAGGATTACAGGTGTGAACCTGTGCCCGGCTGATAGGAATTTTTGATAGAGTTTCCCAATAACTGGGCTTTCAAAGATTTTGGATAGTGAACGAGATACTGCAAAGATCTCTCTAAATATCACTAACCTTGTGTTACCTATATGAATACACTGAGGTTGCTGTCTGTTTCTCTGTTACAATGTATAAGCAGAGAAAAGTATATTGATGCTCATCAGATTTTCAGTTTAATATCGGAGCATTGCAAATTAAAATATAAGGTGCGGGACACGTACAGTTTTACTGAGGGGCATGCAAAACCTGAGGGCCCCCAGAGCAGAAGAAAGCATTCGGCCTCTAGTCTGCATTTCCTCCCTCCCGAATTGCCAGCCAGCCAGCCAGCCAGCCAGCCTGTCTTACACATTCCAGACTTGCCAGCTCCCACGTTGCATGAGCCAATTCCTTAAAGTAGATCAATTTAATAAATTTAACCTATATTGGTGAGCAAATTTAGCAGAGAACTTTGATATATATTAGTACCACTTATTATTTTTAGAAAAATTGGAATTTGAATAACTTACACTAAAGTCTAATTCGTCATCTGGTGTGTATGTTATAAATGCACACCCGCTCACAGACACCTATTCCCAGCCACAGCCTCATATAAAAATAGGCAATAGATACAGGAAAAGAGAAGCAGCCATAGAGGATCTTACGTAAGAAACCCCATCCTTCTCACACCTACTCAAGAACATTGTTCCCAACATCTACATATTTTGTAGTTTATATCCACTAGGCACACCTAACATCACATCCACATTCTTTCATTTACCCCATTTGGAAATACGTGCCTGACCTTCACTTTCTCTGCCTGATGTGGCTGCACATCTCTGTTTCTCTGGCAACCATCTCCTCGTCTTCCAAGAGTCCTCACCGATCAAATCTGAACTCCTCTCCACCTATCCTTTCTTAAATCCACTCCAATCAGTAAAAAGCCCTCACCACTTCACCAAACTCCTCTTGCCTATTATACCATTGGATCCTAGGCCCCACAAAAGTGGAGTTGCTGTTCCTAATGTTTCTAAAAAATGATGACCGTTCTGCATTTTCCCTCGAATCTCCACTGCCTCTATTTTTGGAAAAGTGTTTCATCTTTGAGAAAGCATGTAAGACCGACTTTTTTCACACTCTGGAGGGAAATGAAATATTGCTGAATGCAGAGGATATCTCCATGGCTTCTTACTACTTCCTCTGGCAGTATTTCCAGATCCTTATCCTGGAGCATTTGCGGTAGTTGGGAGGATGGATTATCTAGCAGTGTGTACACTGAATGTATATGTTCCCCTCCCGCCCCGCCCCAAATTCATGTGCTGAAACCTAGTCCTCAACTGTGTAGGTATTTGGAAGCAGGGCTTTGGAAGGTAATGAGGCCATGAGAGTGGAGCCTCATGAGCGGAATTCCTGCCATTATGAAAGGGACCCTAGAGGGCACCCTTGTCCCTTTTGCCGTGAGAGGACACAGTGAGAAGGTGCTGTCTATAACCCAGAAAGTGGGTCCTCACCAGCCACTGAATCTGCATGCTTGATCTTGGACTTCTAGTCTCTAGAACTGTGATCAATTTTTGTTTTTTACAAGCCATGGGGTCTATAGTCTTTTGTTTTAGCAGCCAATACAGGTAAGATAGGGGATGTTGGGAAGGAATGGAGATGTCCACAAACACCCTGAATCATGTACTGCTCCCTAACCCCCCGTCCTCCCAGCAGAGAGAGCAGGAAAGGGAAGGCTTACTTCCTCCGGGTTCAATGCTCTTCTACCCACAGTTATGACAGACAGGTTGCCTTATATTTTATTCTTTTGGTTCATCTGATCAATTGTCAAATTGCTCAAATGTCAGAAAATGGCTCAAAGGGCCGCTTGGGATTTCTGCAGTAGAAAAAGAAAAGACAGAAGACTAGTTCCTGGTATGTTTCTGGACTGGAAGAAAGGTACTAATTTATGGAGTCATAAATAAATATGACATTTCTTGTGCCTGAGAATTTGAGGCAGGTAGTACTCCTGTGAAATAAGATAATGTCTTCTGTAAAAGAATAAATTCATTCAAAAGCATGAGAATCATTGTAAGTTTCATTGTCAAGAAGGAAACAGACATGGTTTTGGATGTAGGTGAATGCTAATTGTTGAAGACGATTATTGTTCTCAGAACAAGTTTATTCTGATGCATAGCCACAGCAATTCAAGAGAAAAGCAATAAAGGAACCACAACCACATGACCCTTCTTATAATCATGTTGTGGTGGGGATGTTTCTTCTCCGTCCTACCTCCTGAGAATGACTGAAGGGTTTTGCAAGAGTGAAGGCAGCTGGGAATATATTCCAGCCATTTCCATAGTTCTTGCTGTGGCAAGGAGTTTCAAGGTCACAGTGACTGAACGCTAGAACTTCTGCCTCTGTTCTCTGCTGAACGTCTTCAGTGACTGCTACATCAGGGATTCCCACTGACAAGGTGTTTAAGTAACATTTAGAGTCCTTATGGTTATACACTTTCATCTCCTTGTACAGAAAATTTCTGGAAACTGCCCACTATTATATGAAACATATTAGCCTGTCGAATTTGGTTATTTATGTAAGGAAACCGCAGAAAACCATAACAAATCAAAATACCTAAGAACCACAAATTTCCTCCAGTGCAGCCACATCCCATAGACAGGTAATGTGAACTACATGTGTAATTTTAAGTTTTCTTATAGTTGCATTCAAGAGTGCACAAAGAAACCATTGATACTAATTTTAAAAATACATTTAATGTATCCCAATATTTATTAAGTATTATTAAGTCAGCAGACAATAGAGACGAAATACAGTTTGCATATGTTTTTTACTACATATTTGATATTCAAAGTACATTTTACACTTAAAACACATCTCGGTTTGAACAAGCCACATTTTATATGCTCAATAGCCACATGTGGTTATTGGCTAGTATTTTGGAAAACAAAATACTAGAAAATGCATTCTTCCTGCCATGATCAACCATCGTCTCTCACTTACTCCTGGGAAACTGTGTCCTAATTGATTTCCAGGCATTGATTATTGACTTTCAGGGAGACCAACTTATCACCCTATTATAATAGGTCATTCCTACACATGGCCTTCAAGTCCCAAAACCGTCTGATTTGCTAAGCCATTTTTCCTCTTGTCCTGCCATCTTCCCTTCATATGCTACATTCTACGTTTTCTAGTCTAATGCAGTCACTCCAGGCACTCTGTACTCGTACTCAGCACTTACTGGGTGGTGTATATCTGTCATAGGCTGTTGGTTGTAAGTTTCATGGCAGCATACACTATGCCTCCCTTTTTCCGCATGCACTCATCCATCAAGCCTAATTGAGGACATAAAACACAGCATATAAAGCACTCCATCGATTGAATTAAATTAATGTATGAACAATTGCACCTGCAAGTGTAACTGAGGGCTCACGTGGTTGTCATGTATCATTTTTAAAATTTTTAAATAATGCCAGTTTTCATCTATATTCTTATTACTTCTGTAGGAAATAATATATAATATTTCAACAGTAACATGGTTGAAATTGAGGCCTTATGTGATGCTTGAACACAAATGATAACTTGATTCTGAATCAACACTGTATGTGTGAGTTGATGTCTGATATATGATTTGGGGCAGTTTGAGGGTCATTTATTTGTACTGAGCCTCTCAAATTCCCTGCGTGTGAAGGGAAGAGCTGAGAATAAGTCAGTCTTCCTTCCTTCCTTCCTTCCTTCCTTCCTTCCTTCCTTCCTTCCTTCCTTCCAGACAGAGTGTCGCTTTTGTTGCCCAGGCTGGAGTGCAATGGGTCGATCTTGGCTCACCACAACCTCTGCCTCCCAGGTTCAAGCAATTCTCCTGCCTCAGCCTCCCGAGTAGCTGGGATTACAGGCATGCACCACCAGGCCCGGCTAACTTTGTATTTTTTTTTTTAAGTAGAGACAGAGTTTCTCCATGTTGAGGCTGGTCTCGAACTCCTGACCTCAGGTGATCCGCCTGCCTCAGCCTCCCAAAGTGCTGGGATTACAGGCATGAGCCACCGCGCTCGGCCGAGAATAAGTCAGTCTTCAATGGATAAGACAGTCGTCTTTATCCCCGGAAGGCATCACCAACTGATCACAGCAGTCTGTTTTTCTGAGTTAAGAAGCAACTTCCCCTCTATGTGGGACACTACTTTTAGTCTAGTGTGCTATTCCATATCTGTTGGAATAATTACACTTGATCAGTCAGGTTTAACATAAAGGGTGTGATAGGTAGAAATGGATGCAGATACTCCTGCAAATTTAGTTGAACCCTCTCTCTTTGCATCTTGTGCTGGCCTCAGTGACTGTCTTCTTGAATAGAATGTTCTTGGAGTAAAGCACTGGGACTTCCAGGGCTGGATCATTAAGAAGCTATTAAGCTTCCATTTAGGGCACTTGGTGTACTGACCCTCGAGGCATTCTGTCTTGGAACCCACATCTCATGTTGCTAAGTGTTCAAGCCCCATGGAGACGCTATGCATGGTGCTCCAATCAGTAGCTTTAGCTTCACTCCCAGTTGACAGCCAGCAATACCGCCATGTGAGTGACCCATTGTGGACATCCCATCTGATTGAGCACCCCTATCTCTTCCTATCCCTTAGCTAACTCAGGAGATCTCAAGAGAGAACTTCACAGCTAAGCCCAGTCAGCTCACAGAATCATGGGAAATCCTCATAAAAGGTTGTTTGAAGCCACACGTTATGGGCATGTTTGTTATACAACATTAGCTAACCAGAGCAGGCGTTGAACCCGGAAGTGAGGTTCTGTTTCAACAGAAACCTAAAGTACATGGTGTTGGTGTTGGACCCTCCGTAGGGCAAGACTAAAGGCTTGAAGAACAAGGAAAGAAAATTGGAGGCTGGGGAAATGGAATGGATAAAGAAAACTCTTTGAATGACTGACTCACGGCCTTACAGGAGAAGTAACTTTTAGCACTGTGCAACTGTATGCAAACTGGATTTTGTCCTTTAAAATAGAAAGATGGCATCTCAAATAACACGTTTGTCATGAGTAGTTCCTAATAAGCATAATACTTAACATAAAGTTCACTGGCGTATGTTATTTATAATCTTAGTATAGTATAATTTCCATTGGATAGCAAAAGGTCAAGGATATAATTACATAATATAATTCTTTTAAAAATTTCTTTTAGTTAGCACTTAAAATGTAAATTGTTGAACACATTTTTCTTTCTATCATACTCCCATGACTTTTTCTATTGTTTGAGTCATATTAAATCTATTTTACAGTATAAATTTTGCAACATATATTCCCACAAGAAAGAACAAATTATAAAACACACAGTTTGTATACGTCTTTCCCTTAAAATGAAATTTTAACTAGTTTTCTTTTTTTCTGTTACTATGTTGTCTTTTATTCTTTGGTTCAATTCATTCCCACCTACTCTTGAACGTTTTTTGGAAAGTTGGCAATGACCCTTTAAATTCTTTTCAGTCTCTATCTGCCTAGCATATATTTAAGTTCTGTATATATTTATATCATTTCCTACTTAAATATACACATTTCCATTTTTGTGCTCATGCTATTCTACAAATGCCTGCATTTTAAGGATGAGACATACATTTAAAAAGGGCATCTATGCCTTCTTTCAGAATATTTTTTTTCTAAATATGTATTACTTTGATATTTGAAATGTCGTACCTACAAACATACACATACACACATGTGTGCATAATACACATCTCACACAAATGCCAACCGTGTCGGGAAAACAACGGCTCCATCAGAAATGCCTTTACATCCACATAATATATCTTATTTCCTTGCATAAGGTACAGATCCTCTGTCACCAACATCAACTTATCCCCAGGATCTAAATCACTTGAAACCACTTTTGTTTCTGTGGAGAATTTCAGAATATATTTTTTACCTCAAAATTTCATGAACTTGCATGCATTTTGTGCCTCAGACTTTGAACCCTCTGTACAAATTCCTTTATCCCTGTAAATTTTTAACGAATTCTAAACAAAATACCTGACTCCACTTTCCCCCCAAATTTCCTGACCTTGCATGCATTTTGAACTGCAGACTTGAAAACACTTGTGCAAACATTCCTTTATCCCTGTGAATCTTTAATCATAAACAAAACGCCTGTATCAATGCTGGCAAGGTTGCGGAGAAAAGAGAATCCTTATACGCTATTGGTGGGAGTGTAAATTGGTTCAGCCATTGTGGAAAGCAGTGTGGCCATTCCTTAAAAAGCTAAAAGCAGAATTACCATTAGACCCAGCAATCCCATCCATTACTGGGTACATACTCAAAGGATTATAAGTTGTTCTGTCATAAAGACACATGCTTGCATATGTTCATTGTGGCACTATTCACAATAGCAAAGACACGGAGTCAACTTGAATGTCCCTCAATGGTAGACTGGATAAAGAAAATGTGGTACATACACAGAATGGAATACTATGCAGCCATAAAAAAAGAACACGATCATGTCTTTTGCAGGAACATGGATAGAACTGGAGGCCATTATGCTTAACCAAACTAACTCAGGAACAGAGAATCAAGTACTGCATGTTCTCACTTAGAAGTGGGAGCTAAAGATGAGAACACATGGTCACATAATAGGGAACAACAGGCACTGGGGCCTGCTGGAGGGTGGAGGGTAGGAGAGGGAGAGGATCTGGAAAAATAGCTATTGAGTACTAGGCTTAGTACCTGGGTCATGAAATAATCTGTACAACAAACCCCCGTGACACTAGTTTACCTGTATAACAAACCTGTACATGCACCCCTGAACCTAAAATAAAAGTTTAAAAGAATGCCAGTATCCACTACATTTATGGGTGGTCTTTCTGAGTTTCTCCTCAGAGAAACACTCCTAAAATTCAAGTTATGACTATTTAGACTATTTTTTTAATGATCGCTCTGTGTGTGTCTTAGCCCCCTCTCTGTTTCCTATGTGTTCTACTTGATTTTTAAATAAACTATAGGAGCTCTACGTACTAATTTGATTCTCTACATACAATGGTGCCATATTCTCTTATTTTTCCTTTAGGATTTGTACAAAGACTATACAAAATATTTGAGTTGTGTAATGGTATCCAATATGGACAATAAATGATAAGTAAATTTTGGAAAAATCAGTTAAAAGAAGCATAATAGATACATAGATGTCTAATTGTTTCCATCCTCAACTATGGACGTTTTTGCAAAGACACGTGCATTTTACTTCAGGAGACACTTGTCGACGTCTGGAAAAAATTTTGGTTGCCACAGCTAGATTATGGGGTTGGGTATCATTTGCATCTAGAGGACAGAGGCCAGGGATGCTTTTAAGGAACCCGCAAGGCACAGAACAGTCCCCCATGACAAATAATCTCTCATCTACATGTGTCAATATTGATGAGGTTGAGCAACCCAGGTCTAGAGTAATATTGATTAGCACAGAGTATAGCTTGAAGCCTCTTTTTCCATATGGCTGTGATAGATTGTTTTAAATGATTGTTGGAAGAAATAAACCCTTGGTTCTATGGAAGTCATGAGGAATATTCTGCCCGTGTGCTTGTGCAACTTCAACTTGGAGCAGAGAGGTGAATATCATGCAAGTGGCTTCCTAGAATCATGGGGTTTTGTACAGATTATTTCATCATCTAGGAATTGAGTGAAGTACGCATTAGTTATTTTTTTGATCCTCTCTCTCCCCCCACCCTTCACCCTCAAGTAGACCTCAGTGTGTGTTGTTCCCCTCTATGTGTGCATGTGTTCTCATCCTTTAGCTTCCATTTATAAGAGAGGATACGCAGTATTTGGTTTTCTGAGCTGGAGACCATTATCCTTAGAATCTTCTATGTTAAAAACAGCAGAGCACCTCCTGACTTTCCTGGGAATCCTTGTTTCCTGATTCCAGCCAAGCGCCATGGCTTGATATCATGTATTGATGTGTATGCTGTTGGATTTTAATGTGAAATACCTTTCCACTGCTCCAGGTTCGCTTCCAAATATGATCCCGCCAGGCTGACCAACAAGGCATTCAGTCAGCCTGCTTTCTTCTGCTGGGACCTTTCACAAAATGAATCATATGTCACTTTTCTTTTCAGAAGTATATGCCATTTTATTTTATTCTGGGAGTTTGAATCGCGCCATGCATCTGTTTCAGTGTTGTTTTCAGTAAGTTCACTGTCAGTGCTTCCTGAGTGTGGTTTCTCGTTTGGGTACCCACTGACCTGTCCCATCCATCTTTTCTTCCTATAAAGCCTTTATTGCTATACTTGTCTTCTTGCAGAACCTCCACACTTTTATGAGCTCCCATTTTCTCTCTTCGTGGTATTTATCATTACTCATTGTGACTCTTGCTTATTGGATGGTGAAAAGAGATCCCCAGTGGTTGCACTACAACAAGATAAATACATGTATACTTTTCTTAATTCTTATTAGTGTTACTTATTATTTCCTTTTATTAGACACTACTTTCAAAGGCTTTATAGCACTGGGTATGTGTTCTACGTTTTTCTCTGATTTTATCCTCCACAACAGTTTTGTGACGAAAGTACTGTTATTAACCTTATAGTTTACATGATAAAGCATGGTTTCATAACTTGTCAGGATTTCTTGGCCATTATTTGATAAAATTAGGGATCTAAATTCTGTCTTCTAGCTCCAAACGGATGGTTCTTTCCATGCTATTTGCTACTGTCTTGTCAAAAGTAATGACAAAATAGAACTCAAATAGTATTTTTCTTTTGGCTGATTTCTTCTTTCAGACCAGAGAGGTTTCCAAGGGTAAAGTAGTTCATTAATTTCAATTTCTTCTTCTTCTTTTTTTTTTTTTTTTTTTTTTTTTGACAGAGTCTTCTTGTTCTTTTGCCCAGGTTGAAGTGCAGTGACACCATCATAGCACACTGCAGCCTTGGCCTCCTAGGCTCAAGCAGTCCTCCTCTGTTGGCCTCCCAAAGTGCTGGGAATACAGGGGTATGCCACCATGTCAGACTACTTTTATTTTATTTTATTTTTTTAAGAGACAGTCTTGCTTTGTTGCCCATGCTGGTCTCAAACTCCTGGACTTGAACACTCCTTCCTCCTTGACCTCCCAAAGTGCTGAGATTACAGGTGTGAGCCACCATGCCTGACCTTAATTTGGTATCTTCTAATTCATGTGGACTTTTATGCCCTATTCATTTGTGTTTTGAAGTGAACTGACTGAATGCCAGTGATAGGGCATTGCTTAGTGTTGGGGGTGGTTAGGAAGATATGCAAGTTTCTTAGAGCATAAAGCAGCTTGCTGCTCACAGCAGAGGGGGTGTAACTGTTTCAAGAATTTTAGAATACTACTGTCTGTGAGTTCTATGAGAAGTTAGGGAAACCTCCCACTCCTGGTTAGACTGGCAGCAACTTTTTGCATTATAACACAGCAGACATTTCATGTCCAAGCCAGGTAATCTGAACTACCCTTGTTCATTCCAGATCCAGGATTGGTGAGGCAAAAGGGGTGTCCCCAAAATAGATGGGTCTCTTTACTGAACTTCTGGGTTATCTCCATCATGTACAGAAGATATCGAATCACGCATTTATAAACTTTATGGTTGAAGATGGCACCCACAGTTACATTTTCCTCCCAAACTTCCCTGACCTATCTCAGTTCTTAAAGATGTCTGGGGATTCCTAGTTAGGCATACAGTAACAAGGCAGCTCTATCCTTAAATGATCATGGCAAGCTACCATATGCCTGGTATTCATTCTCAGTTAACGTGGATATTCTAGTAGGAGGGCACAGTGACATAGGAAGAAATGGTCACTCCGTACTCAAATTATTTATTGAACTTAGAAGGCAAGTTTACCACCCTGTGGGTACTGAGCATTGCAGACTTCATGTAAGCATATGTTTGAGCATTTTCTATAAATCCTCATTTCTCCAAATCCCATCCTTTGCAACCTCAAGTTTATCCAGGGGATTCACACTGCCTGCATGTCCTTGTATGTGTTTCTTATTGTTCCTGTAACAAATTATCCCACCTGTAGTGGCTTAAAACACACACATTTATTGTCTCACCATTCTGAAGCTCTGAAGTGTGAGTAGGTCGGATGATTTCTCTTCATCATCTTCCAAAGCTGATGTCATTGTGTTGGCAGCAGGGCTGTGTTTCTTCCTCCGGACTCCAGGGATGCATCCACTTCCAGGAAAGTCTGGGTTGATGGCTACATCCAGTTCCATGGGCTTGAGGTTCCTGCTTCCTTGCAAGCTATCGGCTGAGGGCAAATTTTGGCTTCTTGAGGACCGCAACATTCCTTGGCTCCTGGCCTCCTTCCTCCTCCTTCAAAGCCAACAGTGGCAGCTTCTAATGTGCTGAATCTCTCTGACTTCCTTTTCTACCTCTTCTCTCCTTTCCCAAGTTGCATGGCTTGTCTGGACTGATAGTTCCATTACCATTTTCCTGTTTTTCAGTGTCATGGACCCACTTGGATATTCTAGGATAATCAGCTTATCTTAACATCAGCTGCCTAGTAACCTTAATTATATCTGCAAAGACAATTCACAACGGTACCTAGATTCATGTTTGATTTAATAACCAGGGGAACGAGAATCTTGGGTAGATGACTTTATAACTCTGCTTGCCACATTCTCATCTATAAACTAATCTTAAGGTTGGTGGACAGACCCCTTACAACTGGCTTTGAGTACCCAGAACACTGGCTTCTTATCTTTACTGAACCAGTGGCTCCTCCAGGAAAAGCCCAATCAAGGATGATAACGCCATTATTCTTATGCCTTTCCTTTCCCCACCCCTCCTCTCCCCTCCCCTCCCCTCTCCTCTTCTCCCCTTTCCTTTCCTTCTCTTTCGTTTTGAGACAGAGTCTTTCTCTGTCTCCCAGGCAGGAGTGCAGTGGCATGATCTTGGCCCACTGCAACCTCTGCCTCAGTCTCCCAAGTAGCTGAGACTACAGGA
Organism: Rhinopithecus bieti; assembly: GCF_001698545.2. Lineage (NCBI taxonomy): Eukaryota > Metazoa > Chordata > Mammalia > Primates > Cercopithecidae > Rhinopithecus > Rhinopithecus bieti. The sequence continues at coordinate 72,872 of NW_016811604.1, forward strand.
CCATGCCACCACGCCTGGCTACTTTTTCTATTTTTAGTAGAGATGAGGTTTCGCCATGTGGGCCAGGCTGGTCTCCTAGCCTCAGGTGATCCACCTGCTCAGCCTCCCAAAGTGCTGGGATTCCAGGCATGAATCCCCGTGCCCAGCATGTCATGCCCTTTTGAAGTCTGAGTAATAATCCTCAGATGGTAGTGCACATAGTTACGGACAATTAGTGAACCACTCCTCCCTGATGTGGCTCGTCCTCACTGCAAATAATTTGTCTACTTTTACTTTTATTTTTATTTATTTATTCTTTGTTGAGACAGAGTCTTACTGTGTCACCCAGGCTTGAATGCAGTGGTGCAATCATAGCTCACTGCAGCCTCCACCTCCCAGGCTCAAGTGATCCTCCCACCTCAGCCTCCCGAGTAGCTGGGACTACAGGTGTATGCCACCTCGCATGGCTAATTTTTAATTTTTTTGTTGATGCAGGATGTTGCTATGTTGCCCAGGCTGGTCTTAAAATGTTAGGCTCAAGCAGTTCTCCCACCTAAGCCTCCCAAAGTGCTGAAATTAACAGGTGTGAGCCACCCAGCCTGGCCTATTTGTCCTTTTTAATTTAAAATACTCAACATGGAGAAAGTATTTTACCCCTTCACCTTATGCATTAAGAGCTTCCTTTTTCTTAACATCCTGCTCCTTGAAATCAACCCACTCTACTTGTATAGCAGTTGCTATTTTAATATTTCGAATTAAGATACAGTTTTCATTTTACCTTATAGAGACAGTGAGCGGGTGCTCTTAAATTCCTATCTGGCTTTCTCGATTCCTTTGGGTAATCACAGGTTAACTTTTTTTCCTTCGTCAGTTTTCAGCAGTCAAAGGTGCATTCATTTTCATAAATCAGCCATGTGGCAACATTTGAATGTTTAATCAGTTTGCGATCACATCAAAGAACAAGGGAAGGTCTTGGGAGATTATTACCTCCTTTGGAATCTGTGTTCTTAGCTACGAAGGTGCAATGACTTTTTCTAGTTCTCTGCCCCAGATGTCTGAACTGTTAATATTTACAATGCTCCCTTCCTGAAATTCAGAATCAGCACCTCATTTCATCCTATTTGTATCCCAACTTAATTTATTTAAAGTGATTTTACAACCTGAGATAGCTCCATGGGAAGAGTTCAGTTGTCAAAAGCAATCTGAGCCATGGAAGTTTTCTGCTGTTTGTTTTTCCTTGAATTAATTTGCAGG
>NW_016811604.1:76299-78870 GCF_001698545.2 Rhinopithecus bieti
AAAAAAAAAAAAGATTCAGTTTAGAATGGGAAGGGTTAGTAAAACATTTTTTTTGAGCAGAAAAGGTATCGTGGAATGGACACTTTATAATATAGTAATTCAGCCAATTTATTTGATGGAATTCAACTGTCATGTCCTATTTGTAGCTAAGAGTGCACATTAGCATTAACCCTAAACCAAACCAGTTGGAGCCACAGAGATGTGTGTGTGTGCAACTGCCTCTGTGTGTGTGTGTTTGCCCCATCTGAGTGATTTGATTTTCACCATCTCTCTATTTTGCACTTCCAAATTTAAGTATTTAAACATTTATTATATTAAATATGTTTGCATTCTCCCTCCCGCCACATGCAGTGTTTTACAAATTTCCTATAAGACCGTTCCCGTCCTGCAAACCCCCAGAGCTCTGTGGCTGAGGTACTCCTCTTTCTGTTCCCTTCTTCACACAGATGGAATGTCTGCTGGGAACCATCTTCAATCTATATGTTTCCCATTTGTAGAGGTGGCTAAATCTGACATGCATCCATCCTCATCCAATAGGGTCTCCACATGAGTGAGTTGGATAATGCAAAACTAAGCTTTGACATCAGTGTTATGAAGTATACATACACACACACACACACATGCACACACACACACAAATACACACATAATCTCTGTAGCTCAGATTGGGATTGTCTAGGGTTAATATCTTTTGTGCTAAAAATATTCCTATGCCACATTGAAGCTTATTATAGTAATTATTAATTACTGATATCTTTCAACTGTTATGTCTCCTAAAATATGCATAGAGTTTTAAGTTTTCCCTTCTCCTTGTGTTTTTCTGATTATGATTTTCTATCATAAAGGTGAAAGTGATAAGGGCCCCATGTGGTGTTCTAACTCTAAACCTAATACTGACCCTAAACAGAATTGAATGCTTTAAGCTGACTCATGGCCTTTGACCATTGCTTCTTGACCGTTGAGTTAACCCATGACCCTGAACAGAGAATGAGAAATTGAACCCAAATTTGAACCCAAACCGTAACTGGTGACTAGATATGAAACCTAATCCTACCCAACTTTGAAAAAAGAACTCAATTCTAAACTCAGAAGCAAAGCCAACCCAACACTTAATCTAACTCTAATGTAAACATCTGAACTTACCCTTAACTTTTGCCAATAGCCCTTAACTCTTGACCCCTGATCTGAACATTGAAGGCATCCCCCACATTCTCCGACCCATGGCCTTTGACCCTAATCCTGACTTTTGATCACTGTCCCTAATAATGAATATAATCCCTTGATTATAACATTGAACTTCGCTCCTACCCTGACATTCAATCAGTGATCTAACCGTGCCCCAACCTGAACTTGAACCCAAATCCTAACATGAACCTTCATCCATACCTGAAAGCTCTCCTAACCCTTGACCTTTGATCTTTATTTTTCTCCTTGACTCCTGACTGTGAGATCCCAGCCTGGACTAAAATTTATACACACACTCAAAATCTTTTTTGATCTGAATTGTTACCCAAACCTGAACTTGAACCCAAAGCCTGACCCTACCCAATTACAAATCTGAATACAAAACCTATCCCTATTGTAAAGTTGGGGATTTGAGTCTCTCAGTCCCGTAGGGTAGATGTGGCCTTTGCAGCCCTGCCGCCACTACAGACACCGCAGACTTGGACAAAATCTCCAATGTATTTTTGGGAAAAAAAGATGCAACCATTAGAGAACAAGATGTTGAAACTTTCATCCATAATCTCTGTTTGTACAGACTCCAAGGTGAAATACATGTGGTTGGAATTGTGATATTTCCAGTCACATAATTGTATTATGTTGAGATAATGTGGGTTTCCCTATCTCTGAAAATGCATTCATCCAACCAATAGTTACTTGTACCAGCAGTGCACCAGGGACCATTTTAGGTTCCTGCAAGCAGCCATAAGCAAAAGCCTCCAAGATCCCTGCTTCTGTAATCCCTGCCTATGGAATTGGCGTCCTCATAATGAATGCAATAAAGAAATAATGTAAATAAAGAAATAATCTAGACTGAAATGTGAACTTTAGTCGCTCTGGAAGTCCAAACCCTGTCCAAACATGTCTGCCAATTACTTACAGAGGATGGATGATGACTCAGGTTAATATGGTTATTTTTAGAGCCAGTTTTACCTATTGTCCTTTATGGATGATGTGTTTTCCAACTCAGATACCAACATGAAAGGCTGGATCACTTCTGAATTCAGAAATCCACTCAAGGTTAGGCACTTTGGGAGGTTGAAATGGGAGGATTGCTTGAGCCCAGGAGTTCAAGACCAGCCTGGCCAACATGGTTAAACCCTGTCTCTACAAAAAATAGGAAAAAATTAGCTGGGTGTGGTACCACCTGCCTGTAGTCCCGGCTGCTTGGGAGGCTGAGGCTGGAGGATCCCTGATCCCAGGAGTTTGAGGCTGCAGTGAGCTATGATCATGCCACTGCACTCCAGCTTGGGCAACAGAGTGAGACCCTGCTTAAAAAAAAATTCACTCAACTATGTGTAGTGGGGGCGGGAGGAGAGAGAAAGAGAGAGAGAGAGAGGGGGGGGGGGG
>NW_016811604.1:81975-146486 GCF_001698545.2 Rhinopithecus bieti
ATATGGGTTAAGATGGAAAATAAACCTTTTAAATCAAACATCTAGCCCTTTTGCTGACTACCTTTTGGCTATCCTAATATGAAATTTTCTTCTGGATGCTACAACTCTCAACTCCACTGATTGGCTAGAGCAGATTCACCATGACTTCTTGTTTTTGGATTTCACCCTCTGCCACTCGTGATTTAACAAATAATTCTCTGAAAGGCAGTTCTGTTTTGAAGATGAATTTTGCCTCTCCGTGTTAAAATAATGTGTGCTGCTGTTAAAATAGTTTTGCATACACAAGGGAACTCCTTTAGAAGCTTTATTCCGTCTCTTAGCTGTGCGTGCAATTTGAATAATTACTGTGTACCAATTCCAGTAACATAGCCAATACATCAGAACCCTCAGGGGAGGTAGCCAGGGACTTTCTTGCAAAACAACTCCCACGTGTTCATTCGTCTCTGGAAACCACCGGTAAAATTTATAATCAGTAATAATTTTTCCAGACATGGCAACTGAGAATGGTAGAACATTAGTTTTAAAAACCATTTTAATAAAATGCCTTTATAAATATTGAGAGTTATTTAGATTAATTTGTTCCAGTTAATGAAAGATCTCTTAGCACAAGACTGGGAAAAAATTAGAACATGTATAATTTTCTTCATTCCAGATAAACAATTATTTTAATGTCCATCTGGTACTTGACCACAAACTTAAATTCCTGGGTTTCATAGGATTAGAAAATTTAAGGTTAGTAATCACTCCCATTGTTCAACTGCTGGATTTGACCTAAAATTACTGCAAGGATGTGTCTTTTTTTATACCTCAAGCTGTTTTGTGCAGTTCTGCTTCCAACTTCCATAGACAATTTTAATCATTTAGTTTTGTTTTTTCTGATTAGATAATGTTTCATAATATGGATGTGAATAATTAAATGAACATCTTTCGGTGCACAAACCGAATTAAGAGTAGAACACGAAGATTTTTGGATTCCCCTCATTCCTTTTATAAATTGTATTTCTTTGAACCTGTCCTAAGGGTAACCACTTTTGTGAATCTGATTCATTATTTCCTTCTTTTATTAAGTTTTATTTCTACAAAATTGTCACTACCAGCATAACCCAAATAATATATTGTTTGGTCTCCTTTTTATTTTTTATAAATAGGATCATGCTATGTTCTTCTTGACCTGGCATTTCCCTTTTCATTGAATAGTATGTTTTTTGTTTTCACCATGAAGATGCTTGGAGCTGTAGTTTATTTGTGTTCACTGATATATGGAACCTCACCCGATGGTTATACCACAAGATATTTAACTCTTTCAGAAGCTGGAAATTTGAGTTGGCCTTAGGTAAAGAGTTCAACTCTTAGGATTCTGTGCGTGTCTCTTGTTGAAAAAAAATGCAGAAGTTTCTTCACCTAGAAATATATTTACTGGACCATATTTTATGTGCATATTTGGATATACACCCTCAGGTTAAAAACTGTCTAAGTGGTTGGGCAGTGTTATTCACCCAGGAACGGTGTCAGAGTTCCCTGTCCTCTCTGCATTCACTGCACTGAATCCAAAATTGAATAGAAATGAAGTTAGCTGTCTTTGATTTGTTCTCTCTTTAGACAAAAGGCTTCTAATGTTTTATCATTATGTATAATGTTTGAAGCAAGATATAAATAAACTACCATTTTCAGATAAAGAAATGTTTATTTCTTTCCTTAATTTGATAACATACAATCATAAGTTGGTTCAAGGCATTTTTCTTTATCTTTTAAGATTATCCTTGCTTTGCATTTACTTTTTTCATGTAGTAAATTAAATAACCTAACTTTCGAACGTTAAGCTTAGCTTGATATTCAATATCTTCTTTAATACTGTTTTTGTATTTGTTGTTAGATGTTAATCATGTTTTTTTGTATCTCTCTCTTTAATTTTTCTTTGTTGAGCTTCCCTGGTTTTAGCACCAACTAATAGTAACTGTGTAGAAAGAATAAGAGAACATTTATTTCTGCTCTCTGGGAGAGTTCATATAAAAACACAAATTATTCTTTCATTAATAAATGGTAGACCTGCCATTCAGTCCACCTTGTACAGATTATTTCTTTGTTGTACTTAAAGCCAGCCTTTATTTCCTCCTTGATTGTGGGCTTTATTATGTATTGATTTCTTGTATATATGAATAAAAACATGTTTGTATGTCTGCATGTCTGTTATCACTCTATTATGTTCCCTTTCTGCATTTGTCTGACTGCTGTATACATTTAGTTAAACTGTGAAAACAAATTGTGAGAAATTTAGCAGCATAAAAGAATAGCCATTTATTATGTCAGGGTTCTGCAGGTCAGAAATCCTGGCCTGGACGAGCCTAGCTTCGTCCTCTTCTTAGATTCTCCCATGGCTGAAATCAAGAGATTGGCAGGACTGCATTCCTTTCTGGGTGCTGTAGGGATGAATATATTACAACATATAGATTTTTGAAATCTAATTATTTGCACTAACTTCTGATTTTGCCACATTAGATTCATAGGGTGAATTCCTGTCATATTGATCATTTGAGTCTTATGGAAGCTTTCTTTCTATCTTACAACATCGTCAGATTGTTACAGGTTTTCTTATGTATTTATTATGTTCTTATGCTTTAAACAAGGGGTTTTCTCTGTTTTATGTAAAGTTTGACCTAATATTTTCATCATATCTGTGTTACACTTGAGATGTATATTGTGAATATGTAAGTACACGCAATGAACTATTCTTCACCCTTAAAAAAGAAGGAAATAAGAAGGAATTCATGTAATTTGTGACAACATGGATGTACATGGAGGACATTATGTTAAGTGAAATAAGCCAGGCACAGAAAGGTAAACACTGCATGATCTCAATTGTATGTGGAATCTAAAGAAGTCAAACTCACAGAAACAGAGAGTAGACACGTGATTGCCAGGGACTGGAAGTTGGGTACATGGGGGAATTTTGGTCAAAGGGCATAAACATCTTTTTTCTTCTTATAATATTATGTGCTTAAGTTCTAATTTTTGAGCTATTAAGATTTCCATATCAGCATTTTAGGTCTTATTTATGCTTGCATTTTTTATACTCTTGAATAATTTTAGTCTTTCTGTATCTTTTGGGTTTACATTTGTCCCTTGAGTTGGATGCATTTTTCATCTTAGGTTTTGTTACAAACATGAGATTGTCTGGAAGTTTTTTTTAATTTATGAATTTAAGCCACTTATGTTTGTTGAACATTAATTTCTGCCATCGTATTTTATTTGTTCAATTGAGTTACTTCAGGAGAAGCATAACTGTACGTTTTGTTTTTGAAAACATAAGTTTCTACCTGTCAATTAATAGATATACTTCTACTGTATTTAAAACTATATTATCTATTTTTTGTCCTTACTATGGTTAACCTTAACTGAACACAGAGAGTGCTATTTATTTTCCCAAATGTTTTTATAAATTTAACAACATACTATTGGTTTATACCAATTTTGTTCAATTTCTGTTTGAAAATCAAAAATATATAGAATACATCAAGGAATTTATTGACAGATCTGGGAATTTCTGTAGCAGTCCTCTAACTAAGACAAACCTTTTTCAAAGATGTGTCTTCTTTTAGTCCCACCCGTAAGTGCCATTTAAGTAGATATTTCCAAGAATTTAAGTTCTGGGCTATTATCCATATATGATTTTTGTCTTCTTTATTCTAGCTATTTTAGCCAAATGTAAATTATAGTTATTGGTTGTGCTTACATTTCATATATTTTCCAGAATTCTTATCAAATTACTTATATTCTTTGATAAGTAGTTTCTCAAAGATAATTTTTGGAGTCTTTAAATCTTTGCTTAGCAAAATGATTGAATCTCTTTTTGATCTTTTTTTTTTAACTTGGCCTATACTATTAAATTTTTTAAAATTCAGAGTTATTTTTCTTCAAACTTTCAAATATGACTCATGTATCTGCTAATGTCCTGTGCTACGACTGGGAAGTTTGAAGTCAATCTGATTCTTATTCATTCATAGCTCACCCATTTTTCTCTCTGAAGGCTATTAGAATTTTCCGTTTGTCTTTGATGTCCTTAAATTTCTTAGTAATATATCTATTCAGGGCACTCTTTGTGAGAATGGGCTCTGTTCAGAGCCCATTCAAAATAAGGTTTTTGTTCTTTTTGTTTGTTTCAAGTGTATTTTCATTCTTTCGTCAACTTAGTTCTTCCTCTGTATTTTTTTCTCTTTCTGTTACCTGATACCGGTATCTCTAACAAAATCATCCATTTTTCCAAGAATGCCTTTCTCTCCTTTATTCTTTCCTGATACTTTCTGGGAATTTCTTCCATCTAATCTTCCAATTCGGTAATTCATTCTATGATTTATCTTAACGATTAGGTTCTTGTTCATCTTTACTATTATTTTTTCTATACCTACTATATTTACCAACTTCTCTTTTACTTCTTATTATAATCTCCTATTTGAAATATATTCCATTAGGTGATCGCATGTATTTATTTTGTCTGTTGTAATTCCTTCACTGATCTGTTCCAATCATTATATTTAACATATAAGAATGGTTTTTCTGTTGAGAGAGAGCGTTTGGTACCTTTTTACATGTTCAGGTATATAGCTCTTTGTTAAACATTCAGCCTGTGTTCTCCTTAGGTGGGTGGAAACTCATCCATCACTCTGGTTTGTAATTGTGGATTTGATGGGACCTAAGGGCAAGCCCAAGTCTGTGTTTCTTCTATGAGATTCACATTCAACAAACACTTTTAGATCACTCTGGAGCCCTGAAAACCTACGAAGAAGTTTGAAATTTGAGATTTGGCTTTAAACTCTCTAAAGGAGCCAGCATTAGGAAGAAGCAGCCTCTTTAGCTTCATTCCTGAGGGTGTGGAGGGGAAGGGGGTGAAACAGTTTAAGCCCATAGTGGCCATAAGTGACTGGTGGCCCTGAAAGTTTTTAGCCAACTCCTCAATGCAGCTGAGTTTTCCGTAGGCTTGCCAGAGTCCCACTACCTGACGGCTGCCCTCAAGTTCTAAGTTGTATGCAGGAGAGAAGATGGGAGGGAGATTAGACAATGATTAACTCAAGGCATTCTTGCTAAGAGGCCAGAGTGAACTAAATACTTTCCTTTCAAACCAACATCTTTCTGTTACCACCTCCACCCTCTGCCAGAAGGTGCAGCCACTCCCATTCGCCATATATACATGATTCATCAGCTTGCAATCTCCTCAGGATGGCTTATAGCTGCTTACTGATTTCATGTTCTATTATTGCTCTTTCTGCAGATTGATGCCTTGTCTTAGCCTCTGTAGTTTCTCAAAAGTAGATTTTTGTGGAGGAAGGGGCATTATGTTCTATTCACCATCTCAAAAGAAGCATAAATCTCTTTCCTGATTTATTACTATTTTTCTCACATTGTGTATGCTTCTCATTAAAGGTAGGATTCTAAACCCTCCAAATGAATCTGTGCCACCACCTGCCCCTGGACTTTTGACTGAAGAGGACTGAGAAATGGTGAAACACTTAACTATTTGGTAGCTTCTTTCATTCCCACAAACCACGTCAGTTGTATTTAGCTAATATACCAATTAAGAAAATTACCTAGGAAACGCAACATACATACTTATTATTTCATTACTTGTCAAAACTTTCAAAATGGCTTTCATCTATTTCTAAAAAGAATCCCAAATGTTCCAGGAAGAATTTCCTAATGTTCTGGTTTTGAATATCACATAATTCTTTTATCAGCGTATACCATAGCTATGACCACAGACAACAAAATATTAAGTAATTCATAATGACAATTTGGACAATGAAGGGTTTTGGAATTGCTTTGGGTGTTTTTGATTGCAGTATGAATTTTTAACCAAAGACTTGTATGAGCTCCAGAGAGTAAATCCACTACATTTCCCCACTCTGCCTCCCAACCCATCACTATATAGATCCATTGTGGAGCTTTTTTACTTCTTTGTGGTATATTAAAACAAAGGATATAATATCCCCTGATTATGGATGAAAGTGATGGAACGTTTACTGCCATGAGAGTCCCTTATGATAAGTGGTAGTTGAACTTGGAGTTTAAAGAACTGTGGCAGACAGGATGGGGTAAATCAATAGGATCCAGGACCTAGGAATGCATCAGGAAAGACAGCAACAGGGAAGGATGAGCTAGAGTAATTGAAAGGGTTGATACATATATTTGGAGCCAATTATTTTTATGCTATCATCAAGATAAAACCAGTATTTCTCACCTGATAGATATTTCTTCTTTGCAAAGATGGATATTCCACAGTTTATTTCCACAGACCTCGTGCAAATGTCAGATTCAGCGGGAAGAGGGAGCACCCCAGTTTCTTTGGCAGCACTGAATATAATGCATCGTGTTTATTTGCAAGCCTGGAGATATTCTTGCATACATATTTTATGTAGCAGATGACACTGGATTCAATTAATTGGTTCATGAGGTGGCTTTGAAATCTATTGATTGGAATTCATTATTTTGGGTTATAGTTGTTTCTGTAATCCATGCACTCTACCAGGATACTCTTCATGCTTTTGCATTTAAAAGAATGACACCAAGGACTTGTGAAAGGCACATTCTGGGGCTCATCCCCAACAATTTGTATTTTATTGTTCTAGGGGAGGGTGTGAGGATTTGTGCATCTACCTGCTTTCCACAAAGTAGGGTCCTTGCTGGTTTATGGACACACCATAAGTGCTACTGCACGGAAGCATCAGATGTCATGAAGATTGTGTGTTGTTATCTACATTTCTTCTTGTTGGTCAACTGCCAGTTACTCTTTTCATAAAATATGTATCTGGGCTGGGCGCGGTGGCTCATGCCTATAATCCCAGCACTTTGGGAGGCCGAGGCGGGTGGATCACGAGGTCAGGAGATCGAGACCTTTCTGGTTAACACGGTGAAACCCCGTCTGTACCAAAAAAAATACAAAAAAATTAGCCAGATGTGGTGGCGGGTGCCTGTAGTCCCAGGTAGTCGGGAGGCTGAGGCAGGAGAATGGCGTGAACCCAGGAGGCGGAACCTGCAGTGAGCCAAGATCACACCACTGCACTCCAGCCTGGGCAACAGAGGGAGACNAGGCGGGTGGATCACGAGGTCAGGAGATCGAGACCTTTCTGGTTAACACGGTGAAACCCCGTCTGTACCAAAAAAAATACAAAAAAATTAGCCAGATGTGGTGGCGGGTGCCTGTAGTCCCAGGTAGTCGGGAGGCTGAGGCAGGAGAATGGCGTGAACCCAGGAGGCGGAACCTGCAGTGAGCCAAGATCACACCACTGCACTCCAGCCTGGGCAACAGAGGGAGACTCTGTCTCAAAAAAAAAAAAAAGTATATGTCCTATATAGGGCTGAGAATGAATTTATCCCAGTCTGTAGCTACAGGGAGAAGCCTACTTAATGAGCATTCTTGATGGGGCACACCACCCCTAAATATGGCATCTTAGCATTTGAGAAAACAGAAGAAGCAGGAAAGTTCTCTCTGACCTTCTCCCCATCCTTCTCCCCTAAAGCCAGGTCATAAGACCCTCCTATGAGAGGAATAGAACATTCTTATCTCTGAAGACAGAAGGACACCGAGGAAAATCTGAACACACAGGCCTTGCTAAGTTCTCCCCAGTTTATTCCCATTAGATCATGTTCATTTTTCCTTCAATCATACTTTCCAATGACTATCCACTCTTTATCAAACCTAAGCATCTAAGCACAAAAATACACAGGTTTCTCTGTTTCTTTGGGTTTTCACTGCCTTATGAAGGCTCCTGTGTCATTTTAAACTGTTATTAAATGAAGTGCACTCTTTACTCTGCTTAATCTGTCTTTTGTCATGGGGCCTTAGCCATGAAACTAAGATAGGAAGAAAATATATTTCTTTTCCCTTATATTATTTGACAGTATTCTAGTTATACATGTAAGCTTAAGCAAAATCTTACAGAACATCAAAGTAGTAAGTGTAAAATATGCGTGTGTGCACACGTGTGTGCATGCATATATATACACACACACCACATTGTAGGTGTGTATATGTATATACATATACACCTATATATTTTATAAGATGTGTATACATGTATACATTTTTGTATGTGTGTGTGTGACAGAATCTTGCTCTGTCGCCCAGGCTGGACTGCAGTGGTGCTCACTGCAACCTCCACCTCCTGGGTTCAAGTGATTATCCTGTCTCAGCCTCTGGAGTAGCTGGGATTACAGGCGTGTGCCACCATGCCCGGCTAATTTTTGTACTTTCTTTTAGTAGAGACGGAGTTTCACCATGTTAGCCAGTCTGGTCTCGAACTCCTGACCTCAGGTGATCTTCCCACCTCGGCCTCCCAAAGTGCTGGAATTAAAGATGTGAGCCACCACGCCCAGCCGACACATAATACATCTTGTAAAATATATTTAGCAAAGTCTATCTTAAAATATTTAGTAGTTCATTCAATCTTATATAGATTTTTTTTTCAAAATGAACAAGCTTCTGTCTTTCCGACAAAGCTTCGGAAATAATAATCATTGCATTTTCCTCCAACAGATTAATCAGCAGATCAACTAAAACCAAAATGAGTCTTTCTCTGGGCACGGTTGTGCATGTCTGTAGTCCCAGCTACTCAGGAGACTGAGGCAGGAGGATCACTGGAGCCCAGGAGTTCAAGACCAGCTTAGGCAACATAGCAAGACACCATCTCTAAAAAAAACTAAAATTAAAAAAAATAATAAGTCTTTCAAGAACTGTATGACAGGGCTAAGGTGATTTTATTTGAAAGAGGAATTAAATTTCAATGTAGCAAGTTCTATCCTTATGGTATCTTTTCTGATGGATGGAAGGGTACCAAGGGGCTTCCGTGAGGCTCAGTGACAGCATTCTCACGTGGAAGTCACTGCAGCGGAAAGGAGGGTACACATTCTTGGTAAATAATATATGATTGCACTATTGATGAATAGCATTTCAAAAGCTCTGCTGTTTATTGTCTATTGAAAGATAAATGAATCCAGCAAGTAAACTGTCTAAAATATTTGTACACTGTTATAAAATGTAAACACCTCTATCATGCTATAAATCTCCCTCCCCTCCACTGGAAAAGACTTCAAGCTGAGGTCAATCCCCCTCCTTATCACATGGTTGCTTAGAAGAGCGTTGTCCCTGAGGCCACCTGTCACCTAAGAGTACTTGTATTCATTTATTCAGTGTCCATGTAATGAAAGAAGAAAATAGACATACCATGTATATAAGAACACAGAGTTCAAAAGACTATTCTGATTGAGCGGAAGGAAGATATTAAACAAATATTAGATGAACAAAGATTGTGTGTGTGGCTTTGAAAGACAAGCCTAGGATCTTAATCTTGTTTGTATAACACAACTATTAAATCTTCCTGAGCAAAATAAATTTTAATTGAGACTTAGCATGAGGCTAGAACACCAAGGGTGGGCTTTCTGAAAAGTTTAGACCCAGAGGAATAACTGGCAGGCAGCCATTTAAAGTGGATACAGATTTTTGCCCTGGAGTTGCAGATGCGTGTGGGAATGAAAAAGAAAGTAATGGGTGTGATAACCAATTTAAACACTAAAAATCAGTGAGCCCCAAATATTAACCAAATACTGGGATTCTACAAAGAGAGGCCATGGTAAAAATACGAATTCAGTGTCTTAACCTGTGTAGCTGGATACATTCTTGTGATATTAACACGGGAAATAAGAAAAGAGACCAGTTTGAATGAGAAAAAGATGTTTACCTCAACATAGCACACACTGAGCTTTAGGCTCGAATAAGACATGAGTGGAGGAAGACTTAGTCAAGCATGGGAGAAGTTAGAGCTGAAACCCAGGTAAAGTCCTTCAAGTTACAGGCAGGAATCATTACCAAACGTGCAGTGGAGTCACACTGGGGATGTGAGTCCTAATGCCTGTGCAGATGCATGGGGAACGCAGTGTCTTTTTGAAGGACTGGTTTTAGCGCTGCAAGAACTAAAGTAAATTCTCTTCTACCTGCATTCATGTTCCCCCCGGTGCTTTTATGAGGACCTAGGCAAGAATAGTATTGAACCACTCATACCATCCATCTGTTAGAAGAACCTATAATACAGAAATATTTGCTTTGGGCTGAACTCCAAACGTAATATTTAATGATTTCTCTTCAAGTTTGTTGACACATTCTACAGCTCCACATACAATTTGCTCCCAGTCATTTCCGAGATATGCTACAGAAAGTACAATTGATCAAACGTTGGCTGTAGGGATTCAAGAACAGTCCTGTGACTGCATTTTCGTTCCTTCCTGAAACTCTTCCAAGGCCGTAAAACACCTTTTTTGTGTGTGTGAACTGTCTTTCTGTACCCCATTTCAGATGCTATCTTCTTTCCTTTAAATACAGTCTTTTATATTTTCTAATTGTCTGATTGCCAAAACAATATATCTTCATTGCTATAAATTTACAATATCAAAGAGCATACAGAAGAAAAATCTTTTAACAAAAGAAAACCACTGTTGATAATTTAGTTTACATACATACATACATACACATATACATACATACATACATACATACATACATACATATATCCTCTTGGCACTTTGGGGCCCGGAGTAGAGAGCAAACCTGTCAAATAGATAGATAGATAGATAGATAGATAGATAGATAGATAGATAGATAGATAGATAAAGAATATGTATATTCTCTCTCTCTAGACACATGACTAGGAAACAGTCTATATATAAGAACGTGTGTGTGTGTGTGTGTGTGTGTGTGTGTATGTATGTATTCTCTCCAGAGGTAGAATATATCTCTCTGTAGAGAGAGAGAGAGAGACATATGCATGTGTATGTATATGTATAAAACAAACAATAAAACCACAAAGGCCCAAATATCAGCTGGAAGAAACTGACCGGCTATAATGAGACAATTAGAACATCTGTAAGAATAATATGTGTACTGGATTTAAAATGATAAAGACATAAAAGTTCATATATTCATGATGACACCCAGAATAAAACTCACTGGTTATATTACTAGGCTATGATCACATTTTCCTGAATCTTGATCAATAAAAGAATCATGCTTTTTTCCCACTTTTCCTATATATATTGAATTTCAGAGTAACTAAAAAATTGTTGATTACAAGTAAAATTTCAGATAATATATGCAGAAAAAACAATACTATCAGAAAATCATTATTGTGTGAAACCCCAAAATAAGTAAGTACATTAATCTGTCCTCACACTGCTATAAGGAACTGCCAGACACTAGGTAATTTATAAAGGAAAGAGGTTTAATTGACTTGCAGTTCCACATGGCTGGGGAGGCCTCAGGAAGCTTACAATCGTGGCAGAAAGGGAATCAAACATGTCTTTCTTCACATGGTGGTGGCAGGAGAGAGAAATGAGTGCCCATTGAAGGGGGAAGTCCCTTAGAAAACCATCAGATCTTGTGAAAACTGACTCACTACCACAAGAACACCATGGGGGAAACGTCCCCCATGATTCAATTATCTCCACCGGGTCCCTCCCACAACACGTGGCAATGGAACTACAATTCAAGATGGGATTTGGGTGGGGACACAGCCAAACCATATCAATAAGAGATCTAGGAAATTATCTCTGATTATTTTAAAAGCTTAGTAGATGTGTGTGTGTGTATATATATATATATATAGTGGGATTCATTACCAACTGAATGTAATTATCAACCACTCTTAAGATAATTAAAAGTAACACTAGCAGGTATCATATAAGGCCTTATTAAATTCGATATAAAGTACAGAGCAGTTCCTGGGTGCATTCTTTCCTACAAAGGGCACCATAACCCTAAGGAAGAAAAACAAGGTCTGATTAGGAAACATTCTGTTAATTCTAGAACATGGGGTGTTCTTCAACAGTAATGTTCAAAGTGTGGTTCACAAAGCAGCAACTTTTTAGAAATGCAAAATTTGGTATCCTATACCTGGGAGGAGGCTTCCTGAATCNTAGATAAAGAATATGTATATTCTCTCTCTCTAGACACATGACTAGGAAACAGTCTATATATAAGAACGTGTGTGTGTGTGTGTGTGTGTGTGTGTGTATGTATGTATTCTCTCCAGAGGTAGAATATATCTCTCTGTAGAGAGAGAGAGAGAGACATATGCATGTGTATGTATATGTATAAAACAAACAATAAAACCACAAAGGCCCAAATATCAGCTGGAAGAAACTGACCGGCTATAATGAGACAATTAGAACATCTGTAAGAATAATATGTGTACTGGATTTAAAATGATAAAGACATAAAAGTTCATATATTCATGATGACACCCAGAATAAAACTCACTGGTTATATTACTAGGCTATGATCACATTTTCCTGAATCTTGATCAATAAAAGAATCATGCTTTTTTCCCACTTTTCCTATATATATTGAATTTCAGAGTAACTAAAAAATTGTTGATTACAAGTAAAATTTCAGATAATATATGCAGAAAAAACAATACTATCAGAAAATCATTATTGTGTGAAACCCCAAAATAAGTAAGTACATTAATCTGTCCTCACACTGCTATAAGGAACTGCCAGACACTAGGTAATTTATAAAGGAAAGAGGTTTAATTGACTTGCAGTTCCACATGGCTGGGGAGGCCTCAGGAAGCTTACAATCGTGGCAGAAAGGGAATCAAACATGTCTTTCTTCACATGGTGGTGGCAGGAGAGAGAAATGAGTGCCCATTGAAGGGGAAGTCCCTTAGAAAACCATCAGATCTTGTGAAAACTGACTCACTACCACAAGAACACCATGGGGAAACGTCCCCATGATTCAATTATCTCCACCGGGTCCCTCCCACAACACGTGGCAATGGAACTACAATTCAAGATGGGATTTGGGTGGGGACACAGCCAAACCATATCAATAAGAGATCTAGGAAATTATCTCTGATTATTTTAAAAGCTTAGTAGATGTGTGTGTGTGTATATATATATATATATATAGTGGGATTCATTACCAACTGAATGTAATTATCAACCACTCTTAAGATAATTAAAAGTAACACTAGCAGGTATCATATAAGGCCTTATTAAATTCGATATAAAGTACAGAGCAGTTCCTGGGTGCATTCTTTCCTACAAAGGGCACCATAACCCTAAGGAAGAAAACAAGGTCTGATTAGGAAACATTCTGTTAATTCTAGAACATGGGGTGTTCTTCAACAGTAATGTTCAAAGTGTGGTTCACAAAGCAGCAACTTTTAGAAATGCAAAATTTGGTATCCTATACCTGGGAGGAGGCTTCCTGAATCTGAAATTGAGGGTGTGGGTTGCAAGCTCTTCTTTCTTTCCCAAGCCCGTCGGTGATGTTTATGCTTGATAAAATTTCATGGGACTGTTCATTGATTTCCATAAGAAATTAACGATGTAAGAAAATGAGAAGAAGAATTTTATTATGGAAAAGAGGGTGTCATTGTTTTCACTTGCCTTCTCTATAAATGTGTGGATCACAACATTTGCTTTTCATTAAAAGTATTCAGATATATATACATATTTGAAATATATGTGCCTATACCCTAACCCCAAAACAGCTCATTAAGAATCTCTTCCACTGGGACATAGGCATCAATATTTGTTAAAATATCACTAAGTGTTTAGTGTGAATGATGAGGGAAGAAAGAATATATTTTCACCAAGTTTATGAGGTGGGTAGTTTGGGGCCAGGGGAAGAAGGCAATGAAAGAACTTGGGTAATAAGCAGCTGTCACTTGCAAAATAACTTATTGTTAATGAATTGGGACTTTAAAAATTTTTTTTATTTTCATAGATTTTAGGGGAACAAGTGGTATTTGCTTACATGAGTCAGCTCTTTAGTGGTGATTTGTGAGATTTTGGTGCACCCATTATCCAAGCAGTATACACTGAACCCAATTTATAGTCTTTTACCCCCCACCCCCTTCCCACCCTTTCCACTTGATTCCCCAGAGTCCATTGTGTCATTTTTAGGTCTTTGCATCCTCATAGCTCAGCTCCCACTTATGAATGAAAACATAAGATGTTTGGTTTTCCATTCCTGAATTACTTCACTTCAAATAATAGTCTCCAATTCCATCCAGGTAGCTGTGAATGCCATTAATTCATTCCTTTTTATGGCTGAGTAGCATTCCATCATATATTTATGTACCACAGTTTCTTTATCCACTCGTTGATTGATGGGCATTTGGGTTTGTTCCACATTGTGACCCAATGCTTTTAAAATAGTGTGTGTGTTTGGCCATGGACATAAGCCAGAACACTAGAAAAATTGTTTACTGAAAGCCATCTTAGTTTCAGGAACACAAAGGAAATGAGGTAATGTGTGAAAAGAACTTCAAAAATTGTAAGGCATTTTGCATAAAGACATTAGGTGTTTTTTAAGTTTCTATTTAAATGTGGTGGTCAATTAGAGAGGTTTTATTTTTTTCATTTTGTGTTTGCCTTGAAAGCATTTAGAAGTATGAGAATATATAATTTCATTTTGTAAAACACAATGTGTTGAACCTAATAAGATCTTTCTTGGAAACTGAACATTATCCTGGGTTTTGAAGGCATCCCATTGAAATTTAGCCATGATTCCATATTTAGCAAATTGTTGTGGACCCAGATACATCTTCGCTGACCAGAAGTCTTTCCAGAGTGGAAGATTTTAGTAAATTTACAAGTCAATCTTGTAGAATTAGATAAAATGCATTCTGTTTTCCATCATTTGCTGATATCCCCCCACTGCTAATTAAAGGAAACACAATCCATACTTGATTTACTTATGTAAATGTAGATTACAAACCAACAACATGATTTTAAGAGTCTTAAGAAGTTGAGGGCTATTTTGAATGTTTACTCTTGGAGAAATGTATATTTAGGTGTCCTGGGCAACAAGATCAGTTGTAGAAATGGCTGGTGGGATCACATTGGTCATTAAATTCAGACATCACACATAATCAAGCAGATTTATCTCAGGGTATGGGTAACTCAACATATGAACACCATTCCAAGTATTTCCCCAGAAGGCTGGCATGGTGACTGACGTGGTTTGGCTGTGTCCCCACCCAAATCTCATGTTGAATTCTTAGGAGAGGGACCCAGCAAGAGGCAAGTGAGTCATGGGGGCAGGTCTTTCCTGGGCTGTTCTCATGGTAGTGAATAAGTCTCATGAGATCTGATGGTTTTAAAAAGGGGAGTTTCCCTGCACAAGCTCTCTTCTGTTGTCTGCTGCCATGTGAGACATGCCTTTTACCTTCCACCATGATTGCGAGACCTCCCCAGCCATGTGGAACGGTAAGTCCATTCAACCTGTTTCTTTTGTAAATTGCCAAGTCTCAGGCATGTCTTTATATCAGCAGTGTGAAAATGGACTAATATATTGGCTTACACCTGTCATTCTAGCACTTTGGGAGGGCAAGGCAGGCAGATCACTTGAGCTTAGCAGTTTGAGACCAGCCTTGGCAACATGGTGAAACCCTGTCTCTGTAAAAAATACAAAACTTAGCTGGGTGCAGTGGCACAAGTGTGTATTCCCAGCTACTTGGGGACGCTGGGTCAGGAGGATTGCTGGAGCACAGGATTGCTTGAGGTAGACATGCCCAATGCATCTCAAGGGTGCAGTGAGCCGAGATGGCGCCACTTTAGCCTGGGTGACAAAGTGAGATCCTGTCTCAAAAAATAGAAAGTATTTCCCCAAAGGGGACATATGGCTTAATAGTTAGAGTTATTATTTGTAATGATGAATAGGTTTGGAAATAGGTAGTGGTGATAATTATACAACATTGTGAATGTAATGAATCCCACTGAATTGTACATTTTAAAATGATTAAAATGGCAAACTTATCCCACACACAGATAAGTAGATATAGATATTCATAGATATAGATATTCATAGATATGAATATGGTTTTCATTCTTTTTTTATTGTTGTTGTTGTTGTTTGTTTGAGATGGTGCCTCCCTCTGTCGCCCAGGCTGGCGTGCAGTGGCATGATCTTGGCTCACTGCAACCTCCTCCTCCCAGGTTCAAGCTGTTCTCCTGCCTCAGCTTCTCAAGTAGCTGGGACTACAGGACCACACCACCACGCTCGGCTAATTTTTGTATTTTCAGTAGAGATGAGGTTTCACTATGTTGGCCAGGATGATCTTGAACTCCTGACCGCGGGTGATCTGCCTGCCTCAGCCTCCCAAAGTGCTGGGATTACAGGCGTGAGCCACTGTGCCCAGCCTTCATATAGGTTTTAATATTAGTTTTGCTTAAAGACAATTTGAGGCAGCACAGCATAAAGTACTCCCCACATTTTATTTATTTAGCTTTAATTGACAAGTAATAATTGTACATATTTATGGGGTACATACTGATGTTCCAATACATGTAATATACAGTGATCAGATCGAAGTTAATTAGCATATCCATTATCTAAAACATTTATCATTTCTTTGTGTTGGAAACATTCAATTTCCTCCTTCTAGCTATTTGAAACTATATATTATATTATTTTTAACTATAGTCATCCTACAGTGCTATGAAACACTAGAACTTATTTCTCCTGTTCCCCCCGCCTCTCCACAAAGAAATAAAAGAGACCAAATCTGACACATGAAGCAAAAGGAACAAAGACATTCAGGTCCTGGAGTTGAGCATAAATTTGACCTCAAAATTTCTGGCAGATAAAGCAAAAGGAGAGAGAGAGAAAAAAAAAAAAATTGGTTCTGGGATTTGCATTTCCGGCAAGAGAAACCTTCTCCCTTTTCCCTCTGATTCTTGGTGAAGAGCAGTTATGATGTTGGAGATAAAAGGAGAAGATGGAAATGATGGTTCCTTGTTCTTTCCTTCTGCAGTCGCTGTCAGCTTCGCCTGTGATATTAACAGTAAGACAGCAAAGCCTGAGACCGCCTCACTAAAGACAGACCCTTCCCATTATGTGTCACGGCAGCCTTCACCCTTGAATCTAGAAACTACTACCTGGGCCGTGCTAAGTTTATTCTTAAAAGCCTAACACTGAGTGGCTACCGCTGTCCAATGCATCTGCCCAAAGCAGTATTCCCCAAATCCTGAATATGCATACAAATAACTTTTCAGTGTTCATGCCTACTGCTGAATCATACCAACAGAGATTCTGATTTGGAAGTCAGCGGTGGAGGCTATGCAGTTTAAATTTTTACAGACAACTCAAGGTTGTGTGGATATATCCTGAGACAGCTCAGCCCTCCCAGGCTGTTGGTACCATAGGGGCTGGGAGAGATTGCCCTCACCCCGCAAACACCTTCCAGGATGCAGAACAGCTCTTAATAAATATGTGTTACGGAAATAAAGGAAGGCCCCTGTGCTTGGAAATACTTGGCTGTCTCTCTCTGTCTGTCTCTGTCTCTCTCTCTGTCTCTCTCTCTCTCTCTCTTTGTCTCTGTCTCTGTCTCTCCTCTCTCTCTCTCTTTCTGGTTCATTTTCAATGCCGCTGAGTCATACAGTGAGAAGCAGCTTAGGGTCATTAACAGATTGAAACATCAGGGGAAAAAAGTGAATATGTTTTCATTTGAATCTCTATTTTTAACTCTTTCTGACTTTGGCTGTCAAATGTGGCAACCTTGAGACTGTTGCGATGATAATGAAATAAGCCTATGCTATCCTTTGGATTCATTTTAGACATATACATGTCTAATATATATATATTATATTTATATATATATATAAAAAATACTTACCATATGTGATCTTGTTTGACATGCATTTTTTTGTATACAAAAGCACATGAATCACCATGCTTCAACAATGAAGATGTTGTGTTTTGGACTAAAGGCACTGTAAACACAATATGCTATTAGCGTTTTTCTTAATCATCACTACCACCCAGCCGTTAATAAGTATCTTCCTGCACAAGATAATAATAGCATCTCACATTTCCATGGAGCTTTATAATGCATGAAGGTCTTTCATATTCATCGTTTTGTTCAATGTCGTAGAGAGAGGGAACTTCAGTAACCTCAAAGCCCAGTGTGCAGAGAGAAGAGAAACTGGTTGATTCAATCATTTGGCCACAGTCCTAGGACTCTTGAATGTGTGTGTAACTCAGACAGGGTGAAAATCCCAGAAGATACATCCCCATCCCAAGGGCACCTACCCAGGTTCAATAACTTGGTTACAACCGACACACTTTGGATGATGCTGCACTCTTCAGAAACAAGTATCCAATACGAACCCAAACCAGAGCAACCATCAAATCCCCACTCCTACCACATATTCACATCTTGTATTACCACCAAAGCCTGCAGCACCCGGACAACATGTGTCCAGAAGATGCTGAATGTCTTCCACCCTGACTGCCACTAACTTGGCTAAGCCAGGACCAACTTTCACCTGGACAACTGCAGTGGACTTCTTCCAAACGCAGCCTCCTGCAGTCCCGTCCACCAGTGGCTCCTGTGAGCTTTACAAAACCATAAATCCTATCCCATCACTGCCATGTTCCAACTCTTATGCCTTGTCATTGCTTTGCAATAAATTCCAACATTTTATTCTCCCTTCCATGTGTGAACTCACTTTGCCTACTCCTGGAATACCATTCTTTCACATTTCCTTGCTAATTATGAGTCGGCTATACCGGGACTCCTGTTCTCCTCACCCTTTAGACATGTTCCCATTTGAAACTTTGCAACTTGTAGTTCTTTTCAGGAATGTTTCCCTTTCATCATCTTGTAGCTGCTTCCTTGTCATCATTTCCTTCCATTTCTACCTCTTCAGAGAGGCTTTGTTTAGAAGAAAATAATAGGAGCAAATATTTGCCAGCTAGGGTTATGCAGAAGTTTCTTACATAGAACACAAAATGTAAGAACCGCAAGAGAATGTATTGATGGGGCCTTCAAGACACCATGAGGAGCTCAGAAAGCAAGCTTCAGATTGAGAGAAAACAGTTACAACTAATATAGCAGAGAATTGACTTGTGTCTAGAATATATACAGATATCTCCCAACTCAATTACAAGTCAGGCAACCTGCAGAGCAGCAATCCTCAACATTTTTGGCACTAGGGACTGATTTCATGAAAGATAATTTTTTCCAAGTAGGGGAACGGTTTCAGTATGAAACTGTTCCACCTCAGATTATCAGGCATCAGATTCTCATAAGGAGAAGGCAACCTACATCCCTCACATGTGCAGTTCACAGTAGGGTTCACGCTCCTATGAGAATCTAATGCCACCGCTGAAGTGACAGGAGGTGGAGCTCAGGTGGTAATGTGAGTGATGGGGAGTGGCTGTCAATACAGATGAAGCTTCCCTCACTTGCCTACCACTCACCTCCTGCTGGCCCAGTCCCTAACCAAAACTGGTCCGTGGCCTGGGGCTTGGGGACCCCTGCTGTAGAGGACAGAATAACAGCCCCCTACATATGTTCACGTCCTACCTTATGCAGTAAGACCGTCTTGACTGATGTGATAAAGATTTTGAGATGAGGAGAGTATCTTCAAGTATCTAAGTGAGCTCAATGTAATAAAAATATCCTTATAAGACAGAAACTGGAAGCTTGGAACAATAGAAGATCTGAAGGTGAAACAGACGTCAGACAGAGATTAAGATGCTATGCTACATAAATATATATATATATATAATAGCCCATGAGGATTGCTTTGTTGTAGCCTATAAAGGTTTGTAAGACAAAATTTCTGAAGTGGAGAATTGTTGCTGTGATGGTTGCTTAAAATCTAGGTTTTAGAGATGAGTTTGACTGTAGCTGTTCTGGTATGTGATCCATTTAATGGGTTTTTTTTTTTTTTTTTTTTGTACATTAATTCTCAGAGAAAAATCTTGGCCCCAGCTATTTAAATTTCTCCATAAATAAAGACTTCCAAGCACCACTGGAACAGTTATCAAAAATGACAAATCGTTGGCAATTCTAGCAATAAACTTGAGTATAGTAAGAGATATAATGGGACTCTGTAACTGCTCTCAAGTCAAACATCCCTCCTGCTTATTGAAATCAGAATGGCACTTAGTGAAAATCAAATTGCACTGATTTCTCTGATGCAGTCTCAAAATCAAGCCACCATTTCAGGTTTTGTTAGAAAAGTTGCTGACTTTGGGCTTAGAAAAGGCATCCCAGGTATGCATTGTGGTTGAGGGTAACAGGAAGATGAGAGTTAGGATGTAGCTATCTTCAAAAAGAAAAGAAAAGCGGCAAAAGAAAAGAAAACCTTAATGTTAGAACATATAAAATAGTATAAATAATTAAGAACTTAAAGAGGCATAGAGTTTGGTTAAAGCAGCAAGCCAGCAGGACAATTTTAGTGTGTAGCTTAAGGTACAATACATGCATAATTTGCCCTTCCTCAATTCTAGAAAATACTGTCTTCTTCAATAAGCTTTCTATTCCTGAACTAAGCATTCCACTGGGATTTTAGCTATTTTATATGCGGTCATATTTACTTTGCTACTGTGCATGTGATTACATCTAAGTTGTAATTCATCTAATATATGTGCATTACTTTAATATTTCATTCATCTAATAGGAATTCTAATTCATGTAATATAGTGTTGTATAAGTTGTCTTTTTACTTATATGCATTTTACAGTGCCCTGAATAGCACTGAAGTACAAAAGATGTATCTTAATATGTGTTTTGTGTCCATACTTTGATGGTGAAAAATGTCAGTTTACATTCAAATGAGTTTTAAAATATTCTCATTAAAAACAAATGAAAACGTAAATGGAAAAAAAAAAAACCTTTTCTGTAATTTTTCAAGATATCTATGGAAATGCGCTGAGCTACTGCATCATTTCCCCCAGATTTTGCTTGGGTCATCATGGCTACTTCATACATTGTTGAATGAGCATTTTCCATAAATTTCATAGCATAAGTAAAAGCTATGATGTGCTTTTTGCCTTGTCTTTCTCTTCTCACTTTAAACACTTAGTAAGCAGATTGAATAAATAATACCCCCTTTATGCAAAATTATTCACAAATAAATGATATCTAATTCATTCTTTCAAATACCATCAGAGAACACACCATCTCTCTTTACCATCTGTACAATTTTAGAGTCAGAGTCTAATTTGACCAGCAGTCAACATTTTCCCTTTGGACTCCTTTCATATATTTGAAGGACATTTCTTTGTTCCTAGTATGTGTACATGAAGCAAAACTAAACCGCATGGCTTCTGATATTCATGAAAGCAGGCTAGTAGGTAACCATTTCTGAACACATTCCACACCAGGCACAATGCTGTTTCTTGTGCATTGTCCGGTTGAGTTCCTCAGCTTGCTGTGGGAGGGCTACAATTCTCCTCCCCATTTCACGTATAAAGAAAGTGGGACTTTGAAATCTTAAGTCATGTGCTTGAAGCTTTACAATAGATTCCACCACAAGGGTGTGCGACTGAATCCATTGCAAGCAATAACTTCAAAAGCAGTCACCAAGCAAATGCCCTTCGTGTAAAGTGATACGTTCTGTAACAAATTCATTGAAAGCCATTTACTGTGTCGAGAGAATAAAGATAATCATACAGGACACTTTTGGAAAGGGGCCCCACATTGGTAGAGAGATATGGCCAGGTTCTACTTGAGTATGCAGGCGACCCCTGCAGAAGATGCAGAGATTGACCTTCAGGTCACACTGACCTTTCAAATGGTGCTGGGTCCATCAGCTAGCAGTGTAGCTTTGTGTGCGGCCATAGTCCACAGGAAGGTGTGCTCAGGCAAGGTGTTCAAGGCAATTTATGGTTGCTGGCAGCCCTACAGAGGGCACCCTAGATCTTGGGGGCTTCATATAAAAAGGCAAGCATACCAAAATGCAAGGCATATTCTGGAAATAGCTAGCAAGTGTGGTGAATTTGCAGGCTCAGGAACATAATTAGGGCATCTCTTGAGAAGGCCACATGGGCCCACACAGAATGATGCTTGGATTTCCAGTAATGAATTTGTCCAACACACTCACTTTATTGTGTGGGTGATTGTTGTTGCTAAAAAGGAGATTTAAATTATGAACAGAATATAAACAGATATTAGCAAGAAAACGTCAACATTCCCTGTAGCCACATGCTTCGAGATAATCACTCTCCACTGTTTGAATTCCTTCCAGATTTTGTTTTTTAATAAAATAAATGGACTGGACGAAGTGGTTCACGCCTTAATCCAGGACTTTGGGAGGCTGAGGCGGGTGGATCACTTGAAGTCAGGTGTTCGAGACCAGCCTGGACAACATTGCAAAACCCCATCTCTACAAAAAATACAAAAATTAGCCACAGGTGGTGGCACATGCCTGTAATCCCAGCTATTTGATGGGCTGAGGCAGGAGAGTCGCTTGAATCCAGGAGACAGAGGTTGTAGTGAGCTGAGATTGCAGCACTGCACTCCAGTCTGGGAAGCAGAGCGAAACTCCATCTCAAAAAAAAATACATAAAAATATAAAATAAGATAAATGATACATAGTATTCAGTAGCCCAGTATTTTTTTCTTGAGACACCTTAGATGTGTTTCTGTGTCCATGAATGTAAATACTCCTTAGCACTTTATGCAGGCAAATAGCATCTCATAATATGGATCCAGCCAAGACAATCCGTTCAAGTCTCTGACTTGTGAACATTGATCTTGCTGCTATTGTTTTTTTTTAAATTACAATCCATGTGAATTGTGGAGCCTTGGGTGCCTATTTTTATGCATCAGAATAAAGATTTTCATAGAAAGCATTCAAAGAATTAGGACTCCTGGGTCGGAAGTTTCCAGTTTTCATTTTCCTGCGTTTTACCCATTCTCTTACACTGGAGACCATCATGATGATGTTGATGGTGTGGAAATTCAGAGGAAACTAAAAGGACGTAGCACTCAAGTGGTTAGGTCCTGGGGAACTGTAGTTCTCATCTCAGGCACTAGGATGCAGACCCAGGGAGGGACAAGATGTACAAGCTCTTTGAAAATAAAACAAAAGGATGTGACAGCCAATTGAATGAGAGTCAGCAGCACATCTGGAGAAATATCCAAGGAGAAAGTGTTCAGTTGAAAATACTCAAAGTTGGCTGAGCACGGTGGTTCACACCTGTAATCCCAGCACTTTTCGGAGGCTGCGGCAGTCAGATCAATTGAGCTCAGGAGTTCGAGACCAACCTGACCAACATGATGAAACCCCATCTCTACTAAAAATACAAAAATTAGCTGGATGTGGTGGCGTGGGCCTGTAATCCCAGCTACTCAGGAGGCTGAGGCAGGAGAACTGCTTGAACCTAGGAAGTGGAGGTTGCAGTGAGCCAAGATCATGCTGCTGCACTCCAGCTTAGGCGACAGAGCAAGAGTCTGTCTCAAAAACAAAAAAAAGACTCAAAGTTGACTCAAAAAGATTTGTTTCCAGGCTGGCCATTCCCAAATTTTCATTTCCATGAAACTCATTTATCAATTATCTTCAAATTTTGATGTTTTATTGTTTAATAAACAAGCTATATTTATTATTTTATATTTTGTTCCTAAAATATGATCAATTTCAGTTTTTGTTTTATTTCATGTAATTTAAACTAAAGCACTTAAAAAATACCTATGCAGCTTCATTCCAGATAAATGTGTGGGGATATTATCTATTTTATGAAAATAGTATGAGGAATCTCAATAGTAGTTCATGGGTCCCAGAGTTTGGAAACCTGTGATATAAAAATCATGTGTTTGTTATAATTGTTTTAGATTTTTTCTATTGACATTGGAAATAGACTTTAGTTCTGTACAATACTGATGTGATAACATGATACAATTGGAGATTGTATACAACTCATTCCATTTTAAGTAAAACTAAAATAAAAGGCACTGAATTTCAAGCAGCTGCGCCTATCAGACAATAGAATTTGAATGCAGCACATCAACTTCCCTCCTTTCCAGCCCATCCTGTGCAATGTGTGCTTCTGTGTGAAATCCTACATGTTTTCAATCAGAATATTAAAGGTTCACCTTGTAATAAATGAACTCCTGAATGATTTCCTATAACCGTTAAAGATTAGTTTTGCATCTTATTTGACTGATTTTTGTTTTTTATGCTTCTGCTTTCATTCTCACCAGATTTCTTTTTGACCTCATTTGCATGACCTAACACAAATTCTGTTTCTTCTCATTGAATTATTTTTATTTAAACATTTCTTGTTTGATGTCACTTCTTTAGTTTAAAGGTGCACAGATGTATGTCCTTGTACATATACATTTATAAACACACATACATATATATGGTTATATATGCATATATATACACACATACCAGGTGAATTACACACACTGAAATGGTGAAAGATATTTAACTTCTTTATTCACTTAATTATCTCCTGGTTACTTGTCTCCAAAAAAATGCTTACTGTGTTTATGCAAGGAACAATCTCCTAAAAGAAAATGGATTGTGGCTTTAACATCATATAACAATGTCTTTTGTTAATTGAAAGAAAAACAATATCTGACCCCATTGAGTTCCTTACCATTGACACATGAGGATTATGGGAGCTACAGTTCAAGATGAGATTTTGGTGGGGACACAGCCAAACCAGATCACTGAACATAGCTATTGATACCTCTTGTGTGTGTATTTTTGTTATTGTTGTTCCTTCCAGGGCCCTGGATGAAACTTGGCATCAATGTAGCCACTAACATGGATTAATTCACATGGTGCTCGGGTTTTTCCTGAATAGTTTGGCAGACAGGGGCTAGGGAATGAGTGCTGCTGATTGGTTTAGGATTGCAACGATAGGGGTGTGGAAAACAGCCCTGCTGCACCCAGTCGGCCTCTATGTGGGGACACAGAGGAGTCGCTGGTCCCAGTAGGACCAATCAGTTGTCAGAAATGCAAAAGCCTGAAAAGACATCTTAAAAGGTCAATCTGTACTATGCTTATTACCTGGGTAATGAAATAACCTGTACCTCAAACCCTGTGACATGCAATTTACCTACATAATAAACCTACGGGTATACCCCTGAACCTAAAATAAAAGTTTTAAAAAGGCAAATTTTAGCTTCTAGTGATTGGGGAAGTTGCAAATCTTGTGACCTCTGAGTAATGACTGGTAATCATTCAACTAAGCCTACATCTTAGCAGAATTCAGGCCCCTCTCATATTTTAACCTGGTGGCCTTTTATTAGTTGTACAAAGGCGGTTTAATTTTAAGAGGGGCTATTATCATTTAAACTACAAGTTCAATTTCTCCCGAAGTTAGCTTGGCCCATAGCAGTATGGAGGTTAAAGGCAAGATGGAGTTGGTTAGGTCCGATCTCTTTCACTGTCATAATTGTCTGCCTGTTACACGTTTTGCAAAGGTGGTTTCAAGATGAAAGGACTATACTCTTGTAAAGAGCATAAAATTGTTGCATTCATTGTGTACCTGAAACAGGTTGATAGTTTAAAAATAATAATAATCTCTGGATGTTGTAATAAATGAAAATTCCATGGCAGAAACTGTGGAAACACCAGCTTCAAAACAGCACATTCATTTGTTAAACTTAAGAGTTCCATGGATTGTCATTTCCCTCAGCCAGCCTGTAGGATATTTGGAAGAATTTCAGAACCTCAAAGATCAAACCATCCAATAGGATGCTGCTGTTAGAAGAACTAAGATTTTTGAAGGCAGGGAATATTCATTAGCCTGCTTTGGGAAAGGTTAAAACACTCTCGTTTTGCTGGGGAGGAACAGGTTGTGGTGGAAGAAAGGCCAGTGATTTACTGCATGTAGAAAATCTTTATGCTCCTCCACAGAAACAAAATAAGCCAACAGGTCATTCTGCAGAATTGAGAAAGAGAGAACAGTGAGTGAAGAAAAGACGTGCTGAAGACAGAATTGTTCTGTTAGAAAATTGCTTGTGCCTTAGGAATTAATCACCTCTTTCTTTAATAGGGGAAGAAAGCATTGCCCTATGGTATTATGGGGCACCCAAACTGACATGATTCGTCATTGTCATATGTACCCCACATGAAAGGATCTTTTCTCCCAAGCAAAGCCTGATGNTTTGGGAAAGGTTAAAACACTCTCGTTTTGCTGGGGAGGAACAGGTTGTGGTGGAAGAAAGGCCAGTGATTTACTGCATGTAGAAAATCTTTATGCTCCTCCACAGAAACAAAATAAGCCAACAGGTCATTCTGCAGAATTGAGAAAGAGAGAACAGTGAGTGAAGAAAAGACGTGCTGAAGACAGAATGTTCTGTTAGAAAATTGCTTGTGCCTTAGGAATTAATCACCTCTTTCTTTAATAGGGGAAGAAAGCATTGCCCTATGGTATTATGGGGCACCCAAACTGACATGATTCGTCATTGTCATATGTACCCCACATGAAAGGATCTTTTCTCCCAAGCAAAGCCTGATGCTTTTTATGGACTACCGTGTCAAAGATGTAGGGATGGAGATAGGTGTCGCAGAACATTTTTGGCATGAAGCACTAATTAGTAATTGCTAATTAAATGGGGAGGAGACTTGGGTAATGTCTGAACGTACCCACTAATCGTAGCTAATCTCACGTCACATCCCTCTGAACTTTAAAGAAGATCACATTGGTAGGATGTGTCTCAAGTATCCAACCTCGCAGTTTGCAACGCTGCCTCTCTTTGAAGCTGCAGGAGATGGTGACTCCTGATTCAGGCTTGGAATTTTTATTGTCGTTGTTGAACGAAAATCGTCCTGTGACTTTCTTTGGAGCCTGGCCATTTCCTCCTTTCCAGCTCAGAGCATTTTTCCACCGGTGCTCAGGAAAGCTCATGGAAGAAAAGCTGGTTGGCTCAATTGGCATGCAGCCTCATCCTCTACTCTTTTTGTTTTAAAAGTAGAAACCAGCACTCAGTCACTCCTTGGAATGCCATCAACTTTGGTTAGGGATGTGCTTTGGAGGAATTGGTTTGATGTTATTTTAGGGCTTAAAGCAGCCTGTCTTCATGCAAACATGACTGCAGGTGGCCATAATGATGTACTAAGCATCCCTTGAAATGAGTGAATGGCATAGCTCTTGGAAAAAAGAAATTGTATAGAAGGGGCAAATATCATAGTTGGGTATTTGGGGAAGGCTCAAATAAGGATGCGAAATGGTTAAAAAAAAACTTTTAAAATTCTTTGTCTTTTTGGAAGGCATATCCAGTACAGATTTGGACATAAAGTTGGGTTAAAGTTTATGCAGTGAATTAAACTTGCAGGATGCTTTAGAAGATATTCCTAGTTTTGAATCTGAGTAGGAGAGTGTATGTCTTCCCAAACCTGACTCCAAAACATCAGAGGAAAGCAGTTTTTCCAAGTCAAGCTGTTTTTTCAATGCGAAAGGAACAAAGAATAAAACAGATTAACTCGTAACTTTGCTATCATTAATACCAAAATTGCCATTTTTCAACTACTAAGGAGAAATTAAGAATTGTATGCCTTGAGTAAAATCTAGATCCTCAACTCACAGAATCCTTCTTTTTAAAATAAGGAGGACCAACTCCTGATATTTTGGGAACAGTTGGGGAGATGTGAATATTCATTAGCTTTTGGGTGAGGTTCAATAATTACATTTTTTTTGTATGTAACTCATATTTTTGCTATGTAGGAAAATAGAGGGGCATACTATTTGCGAGTGGGATCTAGTGGAGTCTGTAACTTACTTTGTTTCTTAAGCGTTAAAAGGAATTAAAACAAAATGTTAATAACTAATTCAGTGAGAAAAACAGGCGCACACTGCCTTTATATACAAGGACATATTCTTAGACACAGACACACATGTGCACTTACACCCACTGCCCCCCACCCCCACCCCACACACACGTACTGTTTTCCCTGAAAACTTACTTGTAGGAGTCTGTTGCAGGTTTCAAAAAAGAAAATGAAAATGTGCACAGAAATGATACCTTGAACCTAGTAAAATTTACGACGTCTTCTGGGATCGCTTCATGTTATTAATATTTTAGATTCATTTTGCCTTCTATATTAGCCACATGTATACCCAAAGATGCCATGGTATCATAACGTCAACCTAAACAATAACCATTATTTCTATAATTATTTCTGCCACAAAATTTTTTCTCATGTTCTTCCTCTAATTTGTGGGGGTGAGGGCTGAGGAGAGAGAGAATGAAGAAGACAAGCTATGAGATAGCTTTTCAAATAGCAGAGATGTGTATGCACTTTTATATTTGACCACCAAAATGTCTTGTGTTCTTTTGTAGGGTTTTAAGTACCGGTGACCAGGCAGCAAAAGGCAACTATGGGCTCTTGGATCAGATTCAAGCACTGCGGTGGATTGAGGAGAATGTGGGAGCCTTTGGCGGGGACCCCAAGAGAGTGACCATCTTTGGCTCGGGGGCCGGGGCCTCCTGTGTCAGCCTGTTGACCCTGTCCCACTACTCAGAAGGTAATAATGGTGCCCCCAGGGTGGACAGTCTAATGCACTGAACCAAGAAATGAATGGTCAGAGTTCATATCTCAGATGCACGTCCGGGTTGCTAGAAGTCACTCTGGCAACAGAAAATGCCAAAAAGATGAGATGAATCCATCTTCATATCTTTTAAGTCAGCTTTTGTTCCATTTGCTCTGTCACCCAGGCTGGAGTGCAGTGGCACGATCATAGCTCACTGCAGCCTCCAACTCCTGGGCTTAAGATTTCTCCCATCTCAGTCTCCTGAATACCTGGGACTACTGGCTGACTTTTTAGATTTTTTATAGAGAAGTGGTCTTACTGTGTTTGCCTGGGCTGGTCTCAAACTCGTGGGCTCAAGCAATCCTCCTGCCTTGGCCTCTCAAAGTGCTGGGATGACAGATGTGAGCCACCATGCTTGGTCAGCAATATTTTTCTCCTAATTTAAATGTGTGACAATTAGGTGTTGGTTACAATGATTGGAACAAAATAACTACTTTAGAAGTCCCGACACTTTTGTTTCTTTTGCCATTCTGACTGTATTTGACTATTTGAAATTTTATTAACTTCTAGCTACAACTTAGTAAGAGTGATACGGAAGAGAGAGTATGTGGATAAGGGATGCGGGTGTATAGATTTTGTAACCATCAGGGCTTTTAGCCACATGTTTTTTAAAAAGTCACTTCTCTAATTCATATTAATTCTTTAAATCTTCTGGAAATATTGAAACATGTCTGGTGTACTCATTTAGAAGTAGATTCTACCCAGAGGAATAGTGTCTCTCTTCCTGACTGTCTCCCTCCATCTCTTCTTGCTCTTCCCCTCCCACTCTTCTCTCTCCCTCTCTGTCTCTCTCCCTCTCTATGTCCTCCTCCCCTCTCCCTCTCTCCCACTCCCTCTCTCTCTTTTGCTCTGTCTCTCACTCTCTCTTTCTCTCTCTCGCCTCGTTCTACTGTCTCTCCCCCCTCCCTCTCTCTCTCTCCCTCGCACTGTCCCCCCTCCTCTCTCTCCCTTCCCCCCCTCCTCTCTCTCCTCTCTGTCTCCCCATTCTCTTCCTCACTATCTCCTTTCCTCTCTCCCTTTCTCCCCTCTCCCTCTGTCCCTCTCTTTGTTTCTTTCTCTCTCTCTCCCTCCCTTTCTTCCTCTCCTGCAAATACGGCTTTCGGCAAAGGACCTAGTTCCTGGTCAGGTCAGCATGCAGCGCTAGGAGGTGTCCACAGTTCGCTTTCCCCTCTCCCTTCCTCTCTCTCCTGCAAATATGACTTTTAGGAAGGACCTCCTTGCTGGGTCAGTCAGCCTGAGGTCCTCTGCTTATCCCCGTGGGAGCTCCAAACCCTCCCTGGGGCCCTGGTGTTACCCTGGAAAAAGCTGATGTTGGCAAAGCAGAGAAAGAGGAAACCGCAAAAACACATACGCATCATGTTACCTCAACAGACGTGCACTGGACAGGTAGTCGGCTGGGCAAAACCCCCACTACCCAACCGATGTGCACTTGGACAGGTAGTCAGCATAGGCAACCATACCCAACCAGATGTGCAATTTGGGAGACCGAGGTGGGCGGATTGCTTGAGTCCAGGAGTTCAAGATCAGGAGTAATCACTTAGGCAGATGGTTATGCTGCCTAAGTAATGGTCAGCATAGGCAGCCACACCCCTGAGCCCTGCAGGAGTGACTGAGGCTTTCCCCGGAGGCTCACTCAGTGGATTCCCTGCTGTCCCTTTGTGAAGGAGGTTCCCTGCAGTATCCGATGGGAGACTTCATAGGGGAATCCACAGGAATTTGAGGCAATTGGTTCTGGAAGCAGGATCACAAATTCTTGGCTGTGGCCTAAAAGGAAGAAGCAGGAAAGTCTGCAGAGCAGATCCAGCCCTGGGTTACCAGGCCACGTGCAAATGAACATTCCTAATAGCCATCTCAGTCATCAAGACAGCTTTGTAATTTGTTCTGTATCGTCAGTGGTCTTCAGAATGGCACCACACTGATTGAACCTGAAGTTCTCAAAACCTTCATGGAATTTTTTTTTTTTCTTTTCAGGGACTCTCACTCTGTCTCCCAGGCAGGAGTGCAGTGGCACAATCTTGGCTCACCGCAACATCCACCTCCTGGATTCAAAACGATTCTCGTGCCTCAGCGTCCCGAGTTGCTGGGATTACAGGTGCCCACCATTGTGCCCGGCTAATTTTTGTATTTTTAGTAGAGATGGACTTTCACCATGTTGACCAGGCCAGTCTTGAACTTCCTGACCTCAAGTGGTCGACCCACCTTGACCTCTGGAATTATTATTTTTAAAGTTACCAGCTGGATATTGTGGCTCATGGCTGTTATCCCAGCACTTTGGGAGGCTGAGGGGGGAGGATGGCTTGAGCTCAGGAGTTTGAGACCAGCCTGGTCAACCCCTTTTGTACAAAATAAAAACAGCGAGACCCCTTTTATTTTGTACAAAATAAAATAAAACCAGCTGGGCCTGGTGGCGCTTGCTTGTGGTCCCAGTTACTTGGGAGGCTGAGGTGGGAGGATCGCTTGAGCCAGGGATGTTGAGGCTGCAGTGAGCTGTGAGGTTCCACTCCAGCCTGGGTGACAGAGTGAGATCCTGTCCCAACATAAATAAATAAATAAATAAATAAATAAATAAAATTAAAAAGCATGTTTCTTTAGAGTAACTGCAGGACTTTCTTCACTTCCAGCACCATCTGGACAAGTTTCTGGATCACTATGCTCCTCAGTGTCTTAATTTCCAAGATAGGACAGATGAGGGTTTCCTAAAATCCTCCAAACTCTGAATTCCTTGAGTTTTTAGTTCATAATGCTTTGCCCATGAGACCAAATGGCCTTTGATCTCCTACTAGTGCTAATAAGAGGAAAGGCTCATGTTTGTATTAACTTTATTTCAAAAACAGGAAAAGTGAAGAATCTGATGAACCCTTTGGTAGAGAGATTTATATGGCATTTTTGAAAATACCTAGATTTTCACTTTTCTCAATTGATATAATCACAATTGTAGATTTAGAAAGCAGTCAGAACCAACTTTAGGAGTAATCAAACACATGTAAGCCACATTAATTGGAGGGAGGTGTTAATTATTTAAGTCGATAGGTTGGAAATTATTATACCTTTGCATCAGTCATTTCTGCAAGGCATGCTTCTAAACAGCCCATCAATATAATCAAGAATTATGAAAAAGGCAAGCCAGGCTCCTGCCTATCATCCCAGCAATTTGGGAGGCCGAGGTGGGCGGATTGCTTGAGTCCGGGAGTTCAAGACCAGCCTGGGCAGCATGGCGAAACCCTGTCTCTACAAAAAAGAGACACATCTGTAGTCCCAGCTACTTGGGAAGCTGAGGTGGAAGGATCATTTGACCCTGGAAGGCAGAGGCTACAGCGAGCCGAGATCCCGCCACTGCACTCCAGCCTGGGTAGAAGAGTGATACCCTGTCTGAAATAAAAATAAAAATACCCAGACTTTTGCCTTAGGAATTCCTTGCCTGGTTATGTGATCTAATGAAGACAAAGTACTCGTGGAAAGTGATAGTTTTATGAAGATATTCACCCCAGTATTAGTATCATAGCAAAGAATGAAATGAAAAGCTACAAGATCAAAAGGAGAGGAAAATTATAATGAACCATATGTATTTACTCAAAATGATAATAATTTAAGAATTTACCTAAGATCTACATCAGCTGGAAAAACACAGTGTAGATAGCTATATAAATATTGGGCTCAGCTATGCAAAACAGACATTTGAATGGGGGGAAAGAGCTAAGAATTAAGTGAACTCCTAGCATACTCATTATGCTAAGGTGAGCTGTGTTTTAAAGTATGAATTACGGGTGATTTTTTTTCATTATCCAACTGTTTTAGTCTTATCAGGAGTTATACTGCTTCCCTAACATACAAATAAATGTTTTATGTATGTTACTTATATATACACTACTGCCTCAGTTATGAGAAGGGCAGGAAAGGAACTTCTCACAGCATTTTTTCCAATTCTGAATGTTTTAACTACTGAAAGTATCCAACTGAATACATATTGACTTTTTTTGGTTATTTTTGTTTTTGTTTTTGTTATTTTGGACATTTTAAAATAATCTTCAGAACCAAGCATTCAAGTCAATACTTGCACATTTCTGACAGAAACGTTCCCAAGATGGCTTTGATGACATTTTGGTCAAAGCCATATTGGTTTCAAGTTGCGGTCCTGTGTGTCATCTTTGGGCAGTCCTCCAATCTTTAAAATCACATCTTCCTGATGACTATCATATTTTCCTTGTATTTGATTGCTTCTGTGACCTTAAAAATCGACAGGGCATGAACTTCTGGACTCACAGCTGAGTGCCTTATTCTTTAGTGCCCGACTCGGGCTGGGATCCACGGAAACGGTGGGAAGCGATCGTAAATGGAATGCTGATTTTTACAGCCCGCCTCTCTTGTCCTGTCGTGGTTAAAAATACAGATTTTATACTTCTGGACATCCATGTAGTAGACTGAACTCATGGAGAATTTTAAGCTACACAGAATTTTACTCCTAAAATTACCCATGCTTTTTCAAATTTCTCACCAAGCAACGCATTTTTTATATGTGGCAAAATAAAATATACACATCTCTGAGTTTCCAATGGATGTAGTTTTGAAAGAAGTGACTTCAAAAAATACTCCTTATTTAGGCACCCAGTTGAGGATTTCTTTAAGCATAGCTAACTCAATGTATTTATTTTAATTGCCAAATCTTAATATCTTCATTAGACTCAAGGTAGAAGTAGAAATGCATTCCTGAATTAGCACTCTGAAGTTCATTCAAGTGGATTTATTTTTTTTCCCATAATGAAGAGATACCTAGTTTTGCTTGTGAGACAAGAGGGCCTTTGACCTTTTACTAGCTTAAAGCATTTTTTTTTTTCTTGGAAATGGGGAATGCAGTTGCTGTTGGAGTTTTTATATATGGCATCTGGAGGCAAGGAAGCAAAAACGACACTGGATTGTGGAAGGAAAAAGAAATCACATGTATTTTACCAGTGCAGGAAAAGTGTAAATGTGGTTTCATTTCCTTAAACTCGTGTGTGTGTGTGTGTGTGTGTGTGTGTGTGTCTGTGTGCGTAGAATAACGTTGCCTAAAATGAATGTTCAGGAGGAGGGGGGAAGGGGAAATCGAAATGAAAATGGGTAAAAGGTCCCCTGACAGAGTTGAATGCTACTACGTCCAGAAATTCACATGCCTGAGAGACAATCACAGCCTTCATTGCTCAGTAAAAGCTGCGTTTCTGTCCTGCGGGTTTTCATTTGCATGTCCACAATTTTGCACCTGCAGGTCTCTTCCAGAAGGCCATCATTCAGAGCGGCACCGCCCTGTCCAGCTGGGCAGTGAACTACCAGCCGGCCAAGTACACTCGGATATTGGCAGACAAGGTCGGCTGCAACATGCTGGACACCACGGACATGGTAGAATGCCTGCGGAACAAGAACTACAAGGAGCTCATCCAGCAGACCATCACCCCAGCCACCTACCACATAGCCTTCGGGCCCGTGATTGACGGCGACGTCATCCCAGACGACCCCCAGATCCTGATGGAGCAAGGCGAGTTCCTCAACTACGACATCATGCTGGGCGTCAACCAAGGGGAAGGCTTGAAGTTTGTGGATGGCATCGTGGATAACGAGGACGGTGTGACGCCCAACGACTTTGACTTCTCCGTGTCCAACTTCGTGGACAACCTTTACGGCTATCCTGAAGGGAAAGACACTTTGCGCGAGACTATCAAGTTCATGTACACAGACTGGGCCGATAAGGAAAACCCGGAGACGCGGCGGAAAACGCTGGTGGCTCTCTTCACTGACCACCAGTGGGTGGCCCCCGCCGTGGCCACCGCCGACCTGCACGCGCAGTACGGCTCCCCCACCTACTTCTATGCCTTCTATCATCACTGCCAAAGCGAAATGAAGCCCAGCTGGGCGGATTCGGCCCATGGCGATGAGGTCCCCTACGTCTTCGGCATCCCCATGGTCGGTCCCACCGAGCTCTTCAGTTGTAATTTCTCCAAGAACGACGTCATGCTCAGCGCCGTGGTCATGACCTACTGGACGAACTTCGCCAAGACTGGGTACGTTCTTCCTCGTGTTGTGGTATCACTGTCCTCTTCGCTTGTTTGGGTCCTCAGTATAAGTGTTCCTTCTACTGGCATGTGCAGGAGCACACATGTGTACACACACATACACATGCGTGCACACATATACACACAGATACACGCTTACACACGCAGTAACAGGCAGCTTCTCCCGCAACATCTATGGAACTCATTTTTTTCTTTACTCCTAAAGTGTTATAGGAGTAAAACAACTGTCAAACCAGATTTTTACTAGAGTTCTAATTGCCCATTGGGAATTCCAGAGTTCCTACCTGCAGGTGCAGGACTCATACATATATGACGGTTCTGTTAACAGCTGATTAAACAGTTTTGTTTTTGTTTTTGTTCTTGTTGTTTTAGAGACACAATCTCACTCTGTTGCCCACGCTGGAGTGCAGTGGTGCAACGATAGCTCACTACAGCCTTGAACTCCTAGGCTCAAGCCAACCTCCTGCCTCAGCCTCCTGAGTAGCTGGGACTACAAGTGCCTGCCACCATGCCTGGCTAATTTTTAGTTGTTGGTTTTTTTTTTGATAGAAACAGGGTCTCACTCTGTTGCCTAGGCTGAAGTGTACTGGCGCAATCATAGCTCACTGAAGCTCAAACGCATGGGTTCATGTGATCCTCTCATCATCTCAGCCTCTTGAGTAGCTGGGACTACAGGCGTGCACCTCCATGCCCTCACATGGATTTTTGTAGACACAGAGTTTGCTATGCTGCCCAGGCTTCTCTCAAACTCCTGGGCTCAAGAGACCCTCCCACATCAACCTTCTGAATAGCTGGGACTACAGGTGCACACCACCTTACTCAGCTAATTTTATTTTGTTAGAGACAGGGTTTTGCTGTGTCACGCGAGCTGGTCTCAAACTCTTGGGCTCAAGCGATCTTCCCAACTCAACCTCCCAAAGTGCTGAGATTACAGGTGTGAGCCACCACACCAGCCCTGATTACAGAGTTTTAAGTCTAATTTCAACCATATCTCTTGTTAATTTGTGAGGGTATCACAGCACATGCACCACTTGGGGAATTGTGTTGATTGCCTGGCCATAGGAATGAAAACACATATCATAATAATTATACAGAAATATAAATATATATTCCTATATATATTTAACGTCTCTATAAAAATATAGACGTTCCCATATGTATAATATATAGTACATATATATTTGTATATATATACACACAAATATATTTGTATATACAAATACAAATAAATATACTATATATACAAATACAATATATAGTATATATACTATATATACAAATACAAATATGTATATACACACACAAATACATATTTATTTTCTTTGCTATATAAATAGCTATAGAGATAGAGCAAATAAAATATGATATTTGTATCATATTGCTATATGGCTTGCATATATAAACACACGTACACAAACACACATATATGTGTATCTCACAGGAAAGCTCATTTATTGGCCTAAATATAGTAGAAAATATAAAATATACAAAAAGCACATATACAACAGAGTCTGCCAATATTCTGCTGAGCGGATTCTCTGCAAACCATGGGAGAAAAGAACCCAAAACATCCTAAATAGCTCCAAACATTGTGGCATCTTTTCATTTTCTCTTGTCTAATAATGTAACTGTGGAAATGGATGGGGTGTCATTCTGTTCTAGCAGTGTGTGCCTCCATTGTCACCCTGAGCCTCTTTACACTGAATGAGAGAGAGAGATGTGCCTGGCGCCCAGGGAGGGTCAATCTTCCCATGCGGAATGAAGCTCTGAGACTGCAGTGGCCCTGCCGCGCATGAGTTATGCACAGTAATCCTTAGAAGATCTGGGGATGCTGGTGGTTTCAATGCCTGTGTGTTTAGCAGCTGGCGTACTATACTGAAGATTCCAAAGCGGTTTGGGTGGGGAGTGGTTTCAGAATGTTTTGTGCTCTTGGCAAAAGTACAGCATGTTTTTGTAGTGGAAAAGGTATCACCTGGATACCAACTTTCAATAATCAGACTTTGTAGATTTGGTCTGAGAAAGGCTACCTGGGGGAGAAGGGAGGAGGGACCCACATTTGATGGAAATGCTTGTCTATCACTGAAAGGTTCTTTCTTGTGTGAATAAATTGTTGAAATCAAATTATACTTTTTTTTTTTAAATCAACCTTGTTCATTAGTTTGTTAGGGCTGCTGTTACCAGAGTATCAAATACTGTATGGCTGTGCTGGGTGCAGTGGCTCATGCCTGTGACCCCAGTACTTTAGGAGGCCAAGGCAGGAGGATCGCCTGAGGAAGCCACGAGTTTAAGACCAGCCTGGGCAACATAGTGAGAGTCCATCTCTACAAAACAAATGAAAAAATTCAGCTGCGCATGGTAGCATAGGCCGAGAGTCTCAGCTTCTCAGGAGGCTGAGGCAGAGGGATCACTTGAGCACAGGAGGTCAAGGCTGCAGTGGGCCATGTTTGCACCACTGCACTCCA
The DNA here is from genome assembly GCF_001698545.2 of Rhinopithecus bieti. NCBI lineage: Eukaryota > Metazoa > Chordata > Mammalia > Primates > Cercopithecidae > Rhinopithecus > Rhinopithecus bieti. The sequence continues at coordinate 118,815 of NW_016811604.1, forward strand.
ACCTGGGCGACAGAACGAAACCTTTGTCTTAAAAAAAAAAACAAACAAAAAAGCCCAAAAAGTGTGTATCGTTTAACAACAGAAATTTATCGGTTTACACTTCCTAAGGCCAGAAGTTGCAAATGAAGGTGCTGGAAGGGCCAAGTTCCCTGCAAAAGCTATAGGAGGGTATTTCCTTGCTGCTTCTTAGTTGCTCGTGTTTGGGTGCAGACTTTGGCATTCCTGCCTTGCAGCTGCACCACCCCACTCTGTGTGTTTGTCATCTTACGGCCTCCCTGTGTGTCTCTGTCTCCACATGTCTGTCTTCCTATAAGAGCATCTGCCAAGGCGCATTAGAAGCTCACCCTCCTCCAGTATGACCTCATCTTAACATAAATAATCATATCTGCAGTTACCCTATTTCCAAATAAGCTCACATACTGAGGTCCTGGGGTTAGGACTTCAGCGTATCTTACTTTACGGGGAGACAGTATTCAATCTCTAATACCTTGTGAAGCCAGGGCCAGGCCCTCTTTTGTGACAGCACTAAGATAAGCGGTGTCTGCCCTTGCAGAGAATTTCATCTTCTTGAAGCCTAAAGACTTCCATCAACATGGCTATACTCATTCAATCTTCACTACATTGGCATCTAAAGGTATTACTGACTTGGTCTGTAAACACTCTCTTTACTTACTTTCATTAAAACCATATGCTTTTTCTTTTCCTCCTTACATGATTTGAAAATAAACTTTATATGATTATCTTAAGTGGAAAGCTAGAATCATTCCTCATACATTTTATAGAACCATTAAAGCAATAGTGAAATCTAAATAATGCTGTTAAATTCTCTTGCATTGGGGAGTTATACAAGATATAAATGATGAATTGATGGGTGCTGACGAGTTGATGGGTGCAGCACACCAACATGGCATAAGTATACATATGTAACAAACCTGCACGTTATGCACATGTACCCTAGAACTTAAAGTATAATAAAAAAAAAAATAAATAAAAAAAAAATAAATTCTCATTAACTCTTCCTGACTCCCAAGGGCTGTGAGACTGAGACTGGCTCTCTCATTATTAAAAAAGGAAAAAAGACAGAAAAAGATAAAGGAAGTTAATTAGTTCCATGAGGTGATCGTTATCACTGCTGGCACCAAATGGATGCTTTTACCAAGACATCATGAAGGTCTGAGAGAGCCGTGAGAATACCACAGTGATCTCTCTGTTATTGAGTACTTTTTAATGCCATGAATCTGTTTCTTGAAACCACTTGGCTTAGAGCCTGTGGTTTCCCCCCTGCATTTAGGGAATACATTCATGTTGCCATTTATGGTCTGTGTTGAGGGTTCTTCTAGCTTTCATGAAGACCCTGACATGACTGGAAGAGATGAGGAAGGAATTACTGCTAGAACTTGGAGAAACACTCTGATGCTACTGAAATCAAAAGCTGCTGGTAGAGAGAGTTCATTGAGGTACCCAGAGCTCGAATGTCAGTCCGTCTGAAGTCTCTATTTTTGTTTCTTCCGCCCGTGGGAAACATCCCTGAAATAACACTGAGTGTATTAATGCCGTGAGCTCTTTTAATTCATTGGAAAGGTATTAGAATGACTCAAATGATTCCTCAAGCAAGTTACTCAGAACTTACATGCCATGTGAAATGCAACATGCGGATTCAAATACAAATAGATGAAGTGATCACACCTCCATGGCAGCTCCATAAAAGAAGGAAATGGGGAATTTCACCGTCGGGCACAGTCTGGTGAGCTAGGTATTCGTCAGTGGATGACAAGGACCTCAGTTGCAGTTGCTAGTTACTTGTTTATTGTAAATTGGGTGGTGGCCCGATCACTCCAGGGCAGAGAAGGATTCCCTGGTCACCAGGTGCAGAGAACGAACCAACCTGATGCCCGTAAGGAGAAAGTATGGGATGCACCTTATCTGTTGTCATCGTGTGAGCTGCCAAGTTTAACGCCGTTCTGCAGAGCACACACTCAGACGATGACTCACAGAACAGGAGGGCATATTTCTGCATACCATCACTGTTCCCTTCCAGCACTGGAGGTGACAGGAGGAAACAAGAATAGCTCCCAGCGTGTCTGTCACTACACGGTGCCGTGGAGAGAGGATCGCATTGTGCCAGGACATGCTTCACCACTCTCAGTGGGCGTTATGTCAAGCGTTCTAAACCTGCAGGCACAGCACAGTCTCCCGATGGCGCACGTGTTTGCCAAGATGAGGAGGATGGTGTCTGGATGCTTCTATGCAGACATCTCAAAGCAGATGGTTCTGACCTTTAGTCTAGGTTTGAAGGCACGTATACCTGGTATACATAAACCTTTGGATTTAGGGTGGGCACAGAAAAATTATGTTGGGATGTTAATGGCAAAGAAAAGAAAGGAAGGGAGGAGGGAGGAAATGAAGGAAAGAGAGTTGGGACAAAGGAAGGAAGGGAGGGAAGGAGGGAGGGAGGGAGGGAAGAAGAGAAGAAAGTAGGGAGGGAGGGAATCAAGAAAGGAGTGAAGGAAGGGAGGAAGGAGGGAAAGGGAGGAGGAGAGGAAGGAAAGAAGGGAAGGAAGAAGGGAGGGAAGGTGAAAGGAAGGAATGGAGGAAGGAAGAAAAGAGGGAAGGAAGGAAAGGAAAGAAAGAAAAGAGGCAAGAGAGGGAGGGAGGAGGGAGAAACGAGATGAAGGAAAGAAAGTAGCGAGGGAGGGAAGGAAAAAATGGAGGGAGAGAAAAAGAAGGAAGGAAGCAAGGAAAGAAGGAAGAGGGAGGAAAAAGAAAAAGGGATGGAGGAAGAGAGGAAGAAGGGAGGGAGGGAGGGAAAGAAGGAAAACAGGGGAAAGGAGGGTAAGAAAGAGAAATGAGGGGAAGGGAGGAGGGAGGAAGGAAAGAAGGAGGAAGGGAGGGACAATTGGATCCTTGCTTATAAATCATGTCACCTGTATATTTTCATGGTAGCATTAGGTGAGAGGGCTCTCCCATCTCAGAAAGGCGGAGTCAGCGAGTACACATAGTAGAAATGAGGAGGAAGTCCCTGTGGAGGCTCTAAATTATGAAAACCTTGATCAAGACAGGATATTGAAATCAGTGAATGCCAGGGCCTCAAGTAATCCTTGCTCTTTCTTTTTTATTATTGTTTTGAATAGGGAAGCAGTTGCCCAGGCCTGTGCCTGAGCGGATTCTCCCCTGTAGCAAGGAGGAGTTTCAATGTTAGTCCAGGTCAGAGGACTAAAATCATGCTGCAAGAGAACCGTGTAAGCTCAAACATGCAGAGGCATTGTAGAAATAAGGTAGATTGAGACCATTTTTGGAAAAGTGCATCTTTCCTTGACTCTGAGCAGCGTCAAGGAAGAGTGAAAACTAACTCTAAAGTTTGAAAAGGACTCTAGAGCATTAAAGTCCTTTTCCTGTAAAATTGCTTTGGGAATAGGAGAAAAGGGGTTTGTCCAAGCTGATCAACACAATTTAGGTGCTCATTGATCCAGGATTCTTTCATTTTGAGGTCTGTGTGGAAAGAGATGGACAAAAAGGAGTAGAGGAATCTTGGTTTATTTATAAGGTATGACAAAGAACAGTGCTTTAAAGTAATCAAACAATACATTATAATAATATAGTAGAAGACCTTATGTGCTATTGGAAGTCAGAAATGAGAAGAGAGTTTTGTAATGGAAAATCAGGTCAACACATATTTTGATTTTTTTATGTTGTTCCACCAAATCTGGGGTTTGGACGGCAGATTGATTTCTATCCTGTTTGCATCAGATGCAATCACTGCTTTTGAATGTGCTGGTATCCTATGATTAATTTATATTCAACTCTTGTTAAATCTTTGGGAAAGAAAGAAGTTACAGTGAGGTATTTAGTGGGGATGGGTTACAGAGTTGCAGCATAATTCTGGCTGTAAAGGCAACCTTTATTACCAAAAAGGGATTTTAAGCTGAATGAATGAACATCCCCACCTGGTGTGGCAGAGGAGTCACTGAATGCATAATAACCTAGTTTGGTAACAGATCGTTAACTGCGAACAATGTTTTGGGTATAAGGAAAACCTGTGCTACTTAAAGGAACAGCTGAGAGGATTCACAGACATTTTTAGAGAGATCATAGTACTGTATCCATCTCCAGCTAAAGAAATGAACTAGACCTTAGAAATGCACTTGAGTCTCTGCTGCCAAGATTACATCTCAAATAAAACAGGGCAGAGGGAAATGGCTGTGTGAGGTGCTGGGGGATAAGGAGAGAGACATGCATTGAGTCTTTTACTGGAGAGACCAACTTGTGTTTCTATCCTCAGTCATTACAATCTTTTAATTTTACTCACAGGAGTTTAAACAGTTCTTATGCTGAATAAAATCTAAAAAACAAAACACTGACACCCCACATCTAGGTCTCACTGTCTGGAGGGTTTGGTAAGGGAGAATGACTTGGGCTATCATAATCTCCATAAGTGTATCTGGGTTTGAGAATTCTGGCTGTGCATCTCTGAGATCTTTAATAGACAGACCGTATCAGGCGGCAGCTCACTTATGTGAATTTTCCAAATCCTCTGCTTTATTCTTCAAGAACAAATTAAATGTGTTTTCTTTACCTTTCAAATATACCCTGAGTTCCTTCAAAAATAGCCTAGTACCCAAAATGAACAGAATACTCCGTCTCCTAGATGCTCACTGCATAATAGATGATACAGCCACACATCTAATAGACCCAAGTCAGTAAAATTGGATCCATGGAAAAAAGGAGGAATCGTCACTTCCATTTGTTTCTTTAGAATATTAAAAATCAATAACTAATATTAGTGGATTTTTTCCTAATATTTATTCACTTATTTTTCTTTCAACACACATTAAATAACTGAAAATTTTAAAATTATTTCAGAAAGCTTAAAGAAGCACAAGAAACATAAGATGTTGCATTGAATCCAACATTTTTTCAAAACCATAAAAGAATACATGTACGATAAATAAAAAAACAGAAGACTTTTCAAATATATTGTTTATCAGTAAATAAGAAAACTCATGGTATTAGAACCTATGAGATTATATATATTTGTTTTGACCCTCTTAGTAAAGTGAAAACACAGCAGTTAGTGTGCATTCAACTAAAAGGTAGAGGTCAACTTCCTTTTTCTTCTGTATTACATTATACATCTTATATCTATATCTATAGATATACACATACACATATATACCCACATAATATACACACATATATATACTGCATATAGTATACAGTTAGTATACAGTATAAACTGTGGTATACAATGTACTTGTATATAGTATATAATATACAATATACTTTTATACACTGTACAATGTATGCAATATAGAAATACAGTATGTACTCTGATACACAATATATCACTCCCTAGTTCTCCCTCCCTTGCAATATTGTAGGTGTTCTAATTTTTATATCGAAAGAGAGGGGATAATATTTCCTGAATTCTTACCATATGCCAGACATTTTGTCATTATCTTTCAACCTTCATCACTTACCTCCAACCCTGATATTCTCATCCACCATGTAGAGGAGTAAGTTAAGGCCAATACTGGCTGGAAAACTTGCTCAAGTTTTCACAGCTGTTAACTAGCCAGAGCTGCAGAAAGTTGAATACAGGGAAATGATTTATCATCACCACAGACTCAGACTGAGGGGATAAAATCTTCCTTTAGCAAATGTGGCACCTCTGAGTCAAGTATATTGTTTGGATCCTGCACAATGTCTGGTAATGGCTACAGATACATGATCTTCCTTGGTCCTGCAGCCTTCTGCCATGCAGGCCATCCAATGGTTGGAGGCAGTGTCACAAAAGTCCCGCCAAGGAGAAGTTACCTGGAAGATAGATCTTAGCTCACACCTGGAGCCATTGATCAGAATGTTGCAACTCCCTGCTTGCCTGGGTCTGCACATCACATCTGAATGTTCAGTGCTAACTAGTACATAACATTTTACCATGCGTAATCTCAAATCTTTCTTATAACAAATAAACCTTAAGATGTGACTGTTTTGTAGCTTATTCTACAAACCATTAAGAAATGGAAGAAATTAGCATTTGGCAATTTGTTTTAAGAGGAAGTATTATCCTAAGAGAGTTGGTTGCAAAGATGTTTATTAAAGGCCCTATGTTTTATGAATTATCTCCAAATTTTTATGATTTTCCTTCTACCTGTGCCCACTTGTGCAAATAATAATAATTCTTTGGCTCATAGTTTCCAAGCACAACTTAGCATCTGTAACAGCCCTCAGCTTGTTTCCGGGTGTCTTACTTATCTTAAACATGTTAACCTCATCATAACTATATGTACCATTTTAGCAAACTTCTTACAGCTAACATAGTGTGCTTTCATGTTTTCCGGACTTAGTCTTCAAAAGGTATTTTGAAAAACTAGGTATTTTACTTTCAAATAGAGAGCAGACACATGGTGTATATGCCTGTTTACAAACATTTTGTAATTATAAAACCAATTTTTGACTGTTAATACCAATTTTCATTGCTAAAACTGCAACATTTATTCATTTACTTCCAAAGAAATTCTTGAGCAAGAAAGAGAATGCCCATTTCCCCATTTCTTTTTTTTTTTTTGAGACGGAGTCTGTCGCCCAGACTGGAGTGCAGTGGCGCGATCTCGGCTCACTGCAAGCTCCACCTCCCGGGTTCACGCCATTCTCCTGCCTCAGCCTCCCGAGTAGCTCGGACTACAGGCGCCCGCCACCAAGACCGGCTAATTTTTTTGTATTTTTAGTAGAGACGGGGTTTCACCGTGTTAGCCAGGATGGTCTCAATCTCCTGACCTCGTGATCCGCCCGTCTCGGCCTCCCAAAGTGCTGGGATTACAGGTCTTAACCTCAGTACTGTTAACATTTGGGTCCAGATAACTTCCTTGATGTGGGGGTCTCTCCTGTGCACCAGAGGGTGTTTAGTGGCATCCCTGACCTCCACCCTTCATAGAACAACACTTCATCTACGAAAACCAAAAATGTCTCCAGACCTTGCCAAATGTCCCTTTGGAGCAAATCACTCCTGGATGAGTTTTACAGTTCAAAAGAGTGAAACTTGAAATACTGAAAATGTTCCTAGAGACACTTAGTTTTCCTTTTACCCTTTACTTTTGAAGATCATTTGATGCCTTAAAAAATAGTAGACATGTTATAAAATGCCATAATACTGCTATCAGGGTTTATATTTAAAAGAAAATAAGCAATTTTAAAGGAAAAGACAACATGGTAGACATGTCTAGGATTAAAGCAGAATGTACCTTTGCTGCTTGGGTATTTTGTGCTCATTGAAAAATATATATGAAGAGCAGATTGTAACTTCCTGATTTATTGGTTTAAGATAATTTCATGTCACATGTGGAAGGGTATGACCTTTCTTTTTTTCTTCCTTCTATCCCCAGTGATCCAAATCAACCAGTTCCTCAGGATACCAAGTTCATTCACACAAAACCCAACCGCTTTGAAGAAGTGGCCTGGTCCAAGTATAATCCCAAAGACCAGCTCTATCTGCATATAGGCTTGAAACCCAGAGTGAGAGATCACTACCGGGCAACGAAAGTGGCTTTCTGGTTGGAACTCGTTCCTCATTTGCACAACTTGAACGAGATATTCCAGTATGTTTCAACAACCACAAAGGTTCCTCCTCCAGACATGACATCATTTCCCTATGGTACCCGCCGATCTCCTGCCAAGATATGGCCAACTACCAAACGCCCAGCAATCACTCCTGCCAACAATCCCAAACACTCTAAGGACCCTCACAAAACGGGACCCGAGGACACAACTGTCCTCATTGAAACCAAACGGGATTATTCCACTGAATTAAGTGTCACCATTGCCGTCGGGGCATCGCTCCTCTTCCTCAACATTTTAGCCTTTGCGGCGCTGTACTACAAAAAGGACAAGAGGCGCCATGAGACTCACAGGCGCCCGAGTCCCCAGAGAAACACCACAAATGATATCGCTCACATCCAGAACGAAGAGATCATGTCTCTGCAGATGAAGCAGCTGGAACACGATCACGAGTGTGAGTCGCTGCAGGCACACGACACGCTGAGGCTCACCTGCCCACCAGACTACACCCTCACACTGCGCCGGTCGCCAGATGACATCCCACTTATGACGCCAAACACCATCACCATGATTCCAAACACACTGACGGGGATGCAGCCTTTGCACACTTTTAACACCTTCAGTGGAGGACAAAACAGTACAAATTTACCCCACGGACATTCCACCACTAGAGTATAGCTTTGCCGTATTTCCCCTCCTATCCCTCTGCACCACCTGCTCAGCAACATAGAAGAGATAAAGAAAGAGAGAAAGAAAGTCTCCAAACCAGGAATGTTTTTGTCCCACTGACTTAAGACAAAAATGCAAAAAGGCAGTCATCCCATCCCAGCAGACCCTTCTTGTTGGTGTTTTCCAGTATTACGAGATCGACTTCTGACCCTATGAAATGTGAAAAGTACACATTTCTGTTAAAATACTGCTTTAAGATCTCTACCACTCCAACCGATGTTTAGTGTGATAGGACATCACCATTTCAAGGACCTGGGTGTTTCTAACATCATGGAAGCAGCTGATACTTCTGAAACTCACCCAAGGACACTGAATATTTTTTAATTACAATGGAAATTTAAACATTTCTTTCTGTGCCACACAATGGATGGCTCTCCTTAAGTGAAGAAAGCGTCAATGGGCTTTTGCCCAGCACATGGAGCTGTAATCCAGAGAGAAGGAAACGTAGAAAGTTATTATTAAAATAAAAGAATGGACTATGCAGTGAAATCTGTATGGTTCTGTGCAAAGAGGTGTTTTGCCAGCCTGAACTATATTTAAGAAACTTTGTAAAAATTAAAAATGTATATAGCTGTGAGTTTAAACAAAACCACAAACAGACAAACAAGAAAAAAAGCTTTTATTGGTGTTTTCACTTTGAAAGAGCTTTTAGCAAGGTTGTGCTTTTCATTGTGCTCTGTATGTATATAAATATATATATACACATTAGTCATATCAGCTCTGTTTCCTCCCCAACAAAAGAGGCTTTTCTTCTTAATTACTTGTGGTAAACAAAGACGTGGGATTTTCTTACATGAGATTCTCATTTGTAGGAGGATGTGATGTCCCACAGAAGACCCAGACGGTCTGTGTGGCCTATTTCCCCCGTCAGGTTGCACAGGTGCATGCAAGAGCATTCTTAGGAGACCATTGTTTTGAAAAACTTTGACTCGTATGTGTTAGCCTTCATGAAATTGCAGTACAGAGATGGGTCCCCAAAGTGGAATGTATTTACAGCTTGTTAAATTAGAGACATGCACACACAGAGAATCAGCAGGGAGAAACAAAAATACAAGTCCCATTCTGTAGCTGTGGCCCTTTGAATATGTTTAGGAAGAGTTGCTTCCCATTTCAGGGCCCTGCCAAAAAAAGAAGAAAGCTTGCCTTTGGTGGGGCTATGCCCCTTGGAGTAAATACGGCTCTGTGTTCCCTAGCAGCTGCGGGCGGGTTTGGCCGATGAAGTACCTGCTCAGCTTAGCTAATCAGATTGAAGGAAGACATGTGTCTTTCCTTTTTGTTTAAGCACTCGGTCCCTTATTTATCAGTAGGCAGGTTTTTAAAAATCTTTTACATCATTTATGGGATCAAACAAATGATTGTCTGAAAATATCACTTTTTGTGAATTTGTATATCTGGTCACCAAACGATGAATATTATAGAAGAATGGGGGAAGAAAAGGATAGAACATTAAAACTGCTTTGCATGGGTTTTCTGGGAAATTAGGATAACTTCACTGAGAAGACATTGAATGGAAATTATTCACCCATTTTAAATTGGTGACCTAGGGATCAGAGATTTGTCTTTCCAATAGCTTGTCATTTTCTCATTTCTCTTCTCATTTTCAGGAAAGTTTTGAGTGTTATAAGGTGGAAGGAAACATAGTAGCAACGGTTACTTTATATTTTGTCTTTCAAAAATTATNTAAAGAAAGAGAGAAAGAAAGTCTCCAAACCAGGAATGTTTTGTCCCACTGACTTAAGACAAAATGCAAAAGGCAGTCATCCCATCCCAGCAGACCCTTCTTGTTGGTGTTTTCCAGTATTACGAGATCGACTTCTGACCCTATGAAATGTGAAAAGTACACATTTCTGTTAAAATACTGCTTTAAGATCTCTACCACTCCAACCGATGTTTAGTGTGATAGGACATCACCATTTCAAGGACCTGGGTGTTTCTAACATCATGGAAGCAGCTGATACTTCTGAAACTCACCCAAGGACACTGAATATTTTTTAATTACAATGGAAATTTAAACATTTCTTTCTGTGCCACACAATGGATGGCTCTCCTTAAGTGAAGAAAGCGTCAATGGGCTTTTGCCCAGCACATGGAGCTGTAATCCAGAGAGAAGGAAACGTAGAAAGTTATTATTAAAATAAAAGAATGGACTATGCAGTGAAATCTGTATGGTTCTGTGCAAAGAGGTGTTTTGCCAGCCTGAACTATATTTAAGAAACTTTGTAAAATTAAAATGTATATAGCTGTGAGTTTAAACAAAACCACAAACAGACAAACAAGAAAAAAAGCTTTTATTGGTGTTTTCACTTTGAAAGAGCTTTTAGCAAGGTTGTGCTTTTCATTGTGCTCTGTATGTATATAAATATATATATACACATTAGTCATATCAGCTCTGTTTCCTCCCCAACAAAAGAGGCTTTTCTTCTTAATTACTTGTGGTAAACAAAGACGTGGGATTTTCTTACATGAGATTCTCATTTGTAGGAGGATGTGATGTCCCACAGAAGACCCAGACGGTCTGTGTGGCCTATTTCCCCGTCAGGTTGCACAGGTGCATGCAAGAGCATTCTTAGGAGACCATTGTTTTGAAAACTTTGACTCGTATGTGTTAGCCTTCATGAAATTGCAGTACAGAGATGGGTCCCCAAAGTGGAATGTATTTACAGCTTGTTAAATTAGAGACATGCACACACAGAGAATCAGCAGGGAGAAACAAAATACAAGTCCCATTCTGTAGCTGTGGCCCTTTGAATATGTTTAGGAAGAGTTGCTTCCCATTTCAGGGCCCTGCCAAAAAAAGAAGAAAGCTTGCCTTTGGTGGGGCTATGCCCCTTGGAGTAAATACGGCTCTGTGTTCCCTAGCAGCTGCGGGCGGGTTTGGCCGATGAAGTACCTGCTCAGCTTAGCTAATCAGATTGAAGGAAGACATGTGTCTTTCCTTTTGTTTAAGCACTCGGTCCCTTATTTATCAGTAGGCAGGTTTTAAAATCTTTTACATCATTTATGGGATCAAACAAATGATTGTCTGAAAATATCACTTTTGTGAATTTGTATATCTGGTCACCAAACGATGAATATTATAGAAGAATGGGGAAGAAAAGGATAGAACATTAAAACTGCTTTGCATGGGTTTTCTGGGAAATTAGGATAACTTCACTGAGAAGACATTGAATGGAAATTATTCACCCATTTTAAATTGGTGACCTAGGGATCAGAGATTTGTCTTTCCAATAGCTTGTCATTTTCTCATTTCTCTTCTCATTTTCAGGAAAGTTTTGAGTGTTATAAGGTGGAAGGAAACATAGTAGCAACGGTTACTTTATATTTTGTCTTTCAAAAATTATTGCATTACCAAGAAACAGTAGCCAAAGATATTTGAAGATCATGTCCCTCGGCTCCATTGTGGGTTATTCTAGAAATCCAGTCTTAAATCTCTCTGCTAAAGTGGACATTCCTCATAAAAATTGTCCAGCTGCCTGGCTCTTTTGCAATAACAGCCTTTGATTACTGAATCCCTACACTCAAACTATAGTGATGTATCAGTGTTTGAGAGTGACCTCTAGAAAAAAGAAAAGTGTTTTTAGAAATGCATAAAAGTCATCCCCAAATCCTATTGCTTATCTTGGGTTAAATTTGAGAGTGATTCTCTGTATATAAATATGTGAAATATTATTATCTCAACTTAGCACACGTGAAGCAACATTTCTTTCCTACAGAGAGGTGTCATGGTAAGATTTCATTCCCAATTCATTGTTTCATAGAGCTATGATCAGGCCATTTCTGCAAGCAGTGTATGACCCCACCTGAGCAACCACAAATAGGCTCTCCGTGAAACTACAAAGGAAGTGATGTGTGGCACCCATGCTGGTTTCGTCTGTCTGTAATGTGAATTCCAGTATTTGTTTAGTATTTCCAATTGTCTCCTGCTAGCAATATGTACAGTAATGCGTCAGGCTTGTGACAATTTGAATAAGGAAAAACAGAGTTCTGTTAAGTGAATAACTTTAGCTTTTACGGGGATTATGGATCAAAAGTGATTTAGTAAATCTATAAAATGATAGTCTTATTTGTAAGATGTGGAAGAAGAAGTATAGATATGAATCTTCGATAGAGGTTCGTATTGGAGAAAGAAAGTTACTTTTCTAGTCGTATGAATTGAGGAGAGAAAAATGAAAAACAAGTGATAAATATAGAAGAGGAGGGGAAGAGAGGTCCTTTCGGGCTAGGCTTGTTATATCTGTGAGTGCTCAATGAGCACGCAGGAGTTTGTTAATGGTTCTCGTGGTTGTTATTTTTAGGGGTTTTTTGCGGCAATTCATTTTTGGTTTTTTATTTTTTTGCCTTATAGTAATGATAGAAGATATATATGGCCGGACACATATGTATAAACTTTTCAGCAGCATTTTTAATAATAAAATATCACAGTATTTTCTAATGCTTTGTGCAAATAATTATGCGTCCATTCTTTCTTGGTAGGTGGCGTGTTTTATTTACTTTTGTTGTTCTTTGAATGCCTTTTTCTTTGTAAAAGCTAAGTGCTGCAGCTGACATAGGCTACAAATGGATACATACATTTGGTAATGGGATGATTTCTTTAGCTTTGGCCAGCTGCACAGTTGAGGAGGCTCTGCTGGCCTCATTTTGGAAAACCAAGCCCTGTTTGGACACTGCCTGAAACGGAGTGTTTGGATTTGTTATTTCTACCCCTGCTCATTCTTGTGTCACTGTGTTTTGAATTGTGGTTGACAAAACACTTTAAAATAGCCTTAGGTGAGTAAACCTTCAAGTGATAGCAAGAAATTCTGCTGAATGAAACTCAAGAGGCAGAAAATCACTATCATACCAATGGAGGTCCATTTGTCAAATCCTTCCCGTGCATCCAACCATCACAATCTTATTTGACATTCACAGTAGCCTTAAGGGACACGCACATGCATTGCTCCCCTTTCATAATGGAAGATGTTCAGAGGAAACTAGCCCCTACTAGACAGGAGAACTTGATGGATAACATGATAGTATATCCTCATAGCCCAAATCTTTTCACCAAGAAGTTAACACGGCAAACACTTGTAAGTCAAGGCCTTGCATGTTGTGATAATCCTAGCTAAGTATCAGAGAAAGAAAGATAGCAATGACCGGGACTCTCTGACACATGTGAACTCCTAAATTCTTCAGATGTTTGCCTCAATCATGTTGTGAAGGCACACAGGAGAAATACATACCCACACACATATATGTACATGTATGTGTACATTATATATGTATATACATGTACATATCCTATATATGCATTATGTATAGGGTCATGCACAGCATAACATTTTGGACAAATGCAAATAGCATATATGATAGTCTCATGAGATTATAATACCATGTTTTTATTGTACCTTTTCTATGTTTAGATACGTTTAGATACACAAATACCATTGTGTTACAGTTGCCTAGGGTCTTCTCTCCAGTCATGTGCTGCATGGGTTTGTAGTCTGGAAGGACTAGGCTATACCATAGAGCCTAGGGGTACTGTAGGCTGTACCTGGAGGTTTGTGTAAGTCTGCTACATGATGTTTGCACAACGATGAAATCACCTAATGATACATTTCTCAGAATTTATCCCTATTGTTAAGTGATGCATGACTGTACATGTATACATTATATACACTGTATATGCACACATGCATATATCCATATATATTACATATGTAAATATATACATAGACATCACATACCTAAATTCCTGAAGATGCCAATTCCATTAAACATATATACACACACATATATATGTGCGCACACACTCATATATCCACACACATCTATAACACATTTAATGTGTTCATACATTCCTGTGTGTGTGTGTGTATACATACATATAAAATGCATTAGTTCTCTTTATCTGTGGAATCACATTCTGCAGTTTCAGGTACTGCGGACAACTGTGGTCTAAAAATATGCGAGTACAGTTCAATGAGATATTTTGAAAGAGACCACACTCACGTAACTTTTATGACAGTGTATTGTTATAAATGTTCTATTTTATTAGTTATTGTTCATCTCTTACTGCCTCTAATTTATAAACTTTTTCAAAAGTGTATATATGTAGTAAAATACATAGTATATAAAGGGTTTGGAACTGTCTGTGGTTTCAGGTATCCACTGAGTTTTGAACGCATCCCCCTTGGAAAAGGGCCATTACTGAATATACACACACATAGACACACGTGCATATATACATACACATAATTTACATAGATATGTTCATAGATATGCGTGCACTTAAATCTCAGCATTTGCATTAAACACATATAAACATACATGTATATACACACATATATACTTATACATATTTAATTGAATGTCATCTTCAGACATTCAAAGTCTAATTTTTAGCAAATTTCAGCTGAAGGGAGAATTACTCTTGTTTTGACTATTTTGTGCACTCTTGTTCATTATGAATAACTCAAAGAATGCTAAAAAAAAAAAAAATGCATTCATTCATTCATTCAACAAACCTTTACTGGATATCTCCACTGTCCCAGGCCCTGTGCTGGGCTGGTGTTAAAATTGAAGAAAAAACTTCTCACATCATAAACCTCAAGGGGAAGGCAGAGAAACACAGAAGCAAGGAGCGGCAGGGGGTGCTGGAGATGGAGATGGCACCCATGCTAATAAGTGGTGCTAATAAATGTCTGGACACTGCCCTTAATGTAGTCTGTGAAGATTGGGAACATATTCTGTCTGAAGAAACCTAAGCCAGGTCTTTCCAACTGCGTACAAAAAATGACAGTGGGTGGTGTGTTGTGGGGAGAATAGAATTCCACACCTTTGAAGTGAGAAGACAGGAAGTTGGGGAACCATGCTCCTGCATCCTGGGTGAAAAATTCAAGGTATTTTTTAGAAAGGTGTGAAATATGAGGCAGAAAGAAACTGGCTGATAAAAAACCTCCAAAGGCAAAGCAGGGAGTTTGGGCTTTGTCCCAAAGTCAGGGAGATGCCAAATGATTGCACCAAAGTGGTGTATGAGTGTAGTTGGGACATTTAGCAGTAATTCTCAGAAATTCACATTCTTAGGAACACGTAGGACGTCTGCTTCAAGTGCAGATCCTTATTCAATTGTGTTGTGGTGAACCTATGTCTGCATTTACAACGAGCTCTCAAAGTGGTGCACATGTTGCCGGTTCTCAACTAACCCCAACTCTTTCAGGTTGCAAAGGATGGAGAACTGTCCACTTTAGAAGTAACCATGAGGATAGTTTGTATCAGAGTGAGAGGACTCTGGATGCAAGGAAAGCATTAAGGAGGTAGAACAATCTGTTTGAAAAATTAATGACTGTCCTCTTTTCAAGGGTGATTGAGACAGTGATAATAAGTAAGAAAGCAAAAAAATACAATAAAAACATTGCATCATTTTATAGCTGCATGTACCAGAACTGATTAGGTGCAGTCATCAAATACCACCTGGAACCGCATCTGAAGTCAAGCTTCCAAACCAAAAGGTTTAGGAACTTGTTTCAACAGAGGGAGGGCATACAAGGAGAACGATGAGCTACCTTGGAGAGGGGTTCAGATGGGCTGGTCAAGGGTTTGGGCTTAGACTGGGTTGTTTTAGAAGTGCTAACAGGAGCAAGAACTTGTTCCTGGATTGGTTGCTATCAGGATAATGGGGATGTCAATAACCTTTAGCCAGAAAGTTACAGGACCAGAGCATGACTAGCATTCTTTTCGGTAAAAATAAGCAGTGGAAGAGAAGGGGACTTGGGGTCATTTTTAGTGGTTCCATATTGTTCTTTTTTCTGTCTCATCCCATGCTGGCTGTGGGCTGCCTTCCTCTGATGTTGAAGTTCTTTCAATTACTTTTATGTGCAGCCAGATGCACCTGGACTTAGCCATTAATTAGCAGGCTAGTTCCAGCAGCCAGATATGAAGGCAGTTTTTTCTGTTCTTTCTCAGAACTTCTAGAATATGTACTCATATGTCCCATCTCCCAGGCCACCTGGTTCAAAAACATCTAGGTTATGCTAAGGAAGTAAAAGTGACACTTTCTCTGCAAATTCTCATTATTATATTGAAAGAAATGGGGATACAGGAAAAGGTCCACTGTAACTCTACCCTTCTCTAAAATGACCATCTGTGTAAATACTGAGAACACCCAGAAATAATCCTGTTTCCTCTAGAGACAAGAGAATTAGGGAAAATGAGATAAATTAGCCAGGGGAAAACCCTGCCTGGAATTACCAGGTGACATTTATTAAAGGGGAATGTTCACACTAGTTCTCGAGGTCACTGGTTCCTAAACAGGCTGGAGAGGGAGTCTTTGGAGACTAAGAAAAATTGCCAACAGCCACAGCTGGAAGGATACCCAAAAGAAAAATCTTTCTCAGCCCCAGGCCCTAAACACAGGGCCTTGGACTCAGAAGAAAGTAAATGGGGAGATGTATTTCTGGCACCCTAAAATAGAACCCTAAAATTCCCATAAAACTGAGAAATCAAACGGTACCTAATTTTGAATATTACAACAATTATTATGCTTCATTTTTATGCAACATCTCTTTCTACGAGGATATACATTATGAACACAGCTTTCAAACTAACATGATTGGGCTGCCTGTGTTATTGGGTTTCAGGTGTTACTTCTAGTAGAGCAATTACAGTTTTCAAATTGTAATAATAGAAAAGAACATAACAACTCATAAAGATATGCATTACATACAGACAGACTTTTCAAACAAATGCTTAAGAGATTTTCTAAAAGCGTTGAGTCAACCATTTACATAGCAATGACTTGTTTTAAAACTTTCAAATAATCATCAAAATGTGTTGTTCTGCATAGGTTATATGCATTAACCATTTAATCCTTTTACCAGTCCCAGGGTGTAGACTGTCTCATTTTTCATATGAGGAAACTAGGGTACAGAAGACTAAACGAATTGCTCAAGGTTGCAGTCTTAGAACATAAAATATCTAGTGTTCGCAATCATATCGTTTTGCGTTTAAAAGCATGTGCTTGTCAACTATTCTCTAACACACACGGTTATTGGAGAAATATATGCCTCCCTGTAGACATTTTGGGGAAGAAAGAAAAAAGAAGAAAAAAAAATCACTATAATCTCTCCGTGTCTTGAGAACAATGATAGCTTTAAATCTTAAAACTCGTCATGTACACACACAGACACACACATGCGCACTCATAAACACAGAATAGATTCAGAGTGCTTATAGATTTTGTAGAGTGCCCGTTTAAGACACAGTTTCTCAGTTTTACCTGTGATTTTACTTTACTTGTGATTTGTTTTTCTTTGTGCTCATTTTTGCTGAAATGGCACTTTAAAACCCTCGTTGTGCCTGCATCTCATCTGAATGCACACAGAGAGTGCATGGAACTTGGAAGATTAAGGTTAGACAGCACAAAGGAGATACAGGTGCCTACGGAAACATTGTGAATAATGCTCAGCATAGGAGAAAGCAGGCTTGGATTGCAACAGAATGTACCCCAGAATGCATTAAATAGGAATGGCTTTCAAAAGCAGCACTCTTTGAATGAGATGAAACCCCAGGACACCTGCTCCTAGCCAGTGATATCCATGGACTGCCTAACCTGTGTGATCAGTGCACACACTTTGTGAAATATGTGACTGTTATCATCACCCCACCATCCCCAATGCATTGTGTCATCCCCATCAGACCACAGGCAAAACCCCTTTTCTCCAGACTTGGGCAATGGGAGAAACCGTTATCTCCCTACTTGACTGCTTCATAATCTCCTTCCTCTGTCCTAAAATACCATTAGAAAAACATTCAGCAGCAGATCCAGGGCAGATCCCCACCTCCAAACCCAACCACTTTGGTTTAATGTTGTCATTTAGGAAGAGTGATTCCACCTTAAAGATCTACCAAATATTTAAGTAAGAATACATGTAAGTGTGAATATTTCATATACTTAAGTTTTAAATGTGCAGTATTTTTCATCCTGTCCTTCCCCACCTCTGAAATCTAAATTTCTATATACTTGCTTGCTCCTGAGAGAAAAAGAAATTTAGCAGGATACACGGTCACTGTTTATACCCTTTAGCCACAATTTTCTTATAAACCTAAGTGGAACCCATTATATAACAAGTTTTAACTTTGTTCTTCCATCCCAGGGAATTGTTTTTCAAACTCAATTAAGTGTATCTTATGCACTAGCAGAAACAAGGTACAAACTAACGTTTTAAGATGTGTCTCCCTTAATTTAGGGGTATATATAAAATAGTTTGTAATATGGAGGGCTAACATTTTATATTTTCAATTAATTATTTGAGTGACCAAGGAAAATAAGAATTTATAGCATGTCTGCACAAAAATACTCCAAATTATGTGAGTCTTTTATGATCCATGTATGCTGGAGAAAAAATACTAATATTTCCTTTTTAAAAAATAAGAGTAAGCTGACAGTTATTGTCTAAAATGGACCCTGGAAATATTATTCCAATATTAAGCTAATAAGAGGTATGCATGGTTTTGACTTCTCTCATTTTGAAGCAATGGGCTTCAACTTCAAAATTATGCTATTTGTGTAGGTGTTTACTGTGAAAACAATTCAGAGGAAACATGGCATTCACTTGTGAGCCACGTAAACGAAATCTCACAGTTACCTTGTCCTCTGCAGAGCTTTAACCCCTTGGATTTCCATGAAAGCTAATTTAATAGAATGAGCATTCACCCTGCAGCCAAAACTTCTAGAACATATGGATTATCGTCTTGTTGTCTAGTCCAAGATACCATAGAAAGCTTTTTATTTAATTCTCTCATTTACCATGACATGTTTTATGGCCTATTTAAATTGACAAAAATATCAGCACCACGTAATGCAATATTTCTATTAAATAGTGGCATAAATTTGACTTTTGGTATATTAACCCACCATATAATTACTATAAACAGATACCACAGTAATCCCTTTAACAAATAAATAGTGTACAGTTTGAGCCTATCCTAGTTTTATTCTTCATAGATGGGCAAATGTTCACAGAATTGTACCCTGTAGCAGTTGTCCTGAATTGATAGGACTTGGGATAATAGTTCAATTTCATACCCTTTTAAGTTATTGATCTTATTTCCTATCTTAATATAGAGGCATTTTTGGCATTTTAATTTTTTTTCCTTTCTTAGGTTTAGTTGTTTCCTTTCTTAGGTTTAGTGTATAATATTAAACCCCCTTTTTCCCTCATTTTCTTTCCTTTTTTTCTTCTTTTTTTAGACTAAGTCTCATTCTGTTGCCCAGGCTGGAGTGCAGTGGTGCAATCTTGGCTCACTGCAACCTCCACCTCCCTCATTCAAGGGATTCTCCCGTTTCAGCCTCGCGAGTAGCTGTGATTACAGGAACATGCCACCATGCCTGGCTAATTTTTGTATTTTTTAGTAGAGATGGGTTTTCACCATGTTGGCCAGGCTGGTCTGGAACTCCTGACCTCAAGTGATCCACCCACTTTGGACTCACAAAGTGCAGGGATTACAGGTGTGAACCACCGTGCCTGGCCTTTTTCTCATTTTCTTCTGCATTGGTATAGTCTGTGGGCTACTCAGCAAGAAAAACTCAATGTTTTCCTTACAAAATAATAATAATAGTAGAAGTGATTATGGTGATTATTATGATGATAATAATATAGATCAATGACAGCTTCCCACCATACAAATAAAAAGGGAAATCAGAATGGGCATGTTTAAAGTATAGATGAAGGCAGAGACATTTGACAATGTGAAATTGGGAAGCACTGTAGAAGCAGGATCAAGTGAAAGGCAAGACAACATGATCTGGAAGAAACTGTATCCCCCAGAGAGGAAGAGGAAGGGAAACGCAGAAAGAGGGTTCTCTCTGGGAAGGGAGTATTCCAGGTTGTCCTAAAATTCCCCGTTACAGGAGCACATTGTCTGCATAGCAACCTTTGTCTGATGAGTCTCTTTTCCTTGCAATCAAAAATCCAGGATAAGCCATCAGTATCGACACAAAAGTTATTCATGACTCAAGAGCTGGTTGGATGTTCATAGATTTTACAACTCTTCTCTTCCCCCTATATTTTATCCCTGTTGCTGCAAGGTGTTGAAGCACTTTATCAAGAATGTCATTAGCTCTGTTGAAAGGCACATGAGAGGAGAAATTAGAAATAAGTGAATGATAGCAGTATTCCATCTCGTCCGTCCACGTAGCACATTTTCCTTTAAACGAATATTCTTTAAACCAGTTTTCCTTTAAATAAGTCTCACTCAATATTCTAATTCCATGAACATCACACCTACATCTTTCTCCACTGGGCTTCAGATCAATTTCTTCAGTCTATTACACATCCCATTTGGGATAAGCTTCCTTATGTTTATTTCCGAACTGCAATAACAAAATCACCTGAGAAGTTAGTTGACACTTCATTATTAACCCAATTCTGCAGCTGGTTTTAGTGATTGCTCCCTAAGACCAATGGAGGGTCAAAATGACATGAAGGCAAGGAAGTTCCCGCCTGTTTTCTTCTAATAGCAAGTCCAGTTTAAAAACAGCAAGGTAGCTTCTTTCAACCAGCTGATTCGGATTGGAGCGGACAGTTAATTTATTGGAATGAACATATGTCAGCAGCACTCTGAAAAGACCAGCACCCAACAGAAAGCTTAATGTGGTTTGAGTTCTGAACAAACACCTCTTAGGTGCAAGTGAAAATATTTCTATTTGTTGCCAGCCCATTGCAAAGACAACAATAGAAAAAGATCAGTGGAAATTATAGTTTCTAAATGGGAAGTGTTTATGCAGAAGGCCTACTTGTATTATGCATTATCTGAATTTAAAACCAGCTGCTAGCCTGCCCACTTTGTAGGGAATACAAACACCATGAGATCTGTACTGTGCCCAATGGGAAAAGGGGAGAAAATGCATCTCATAGCAGCTCCTCAATGACCCTTTATTTAGGATTGAGCTAATTGAGGAAACTACTTTCCGGCCTAAAACATGAAGCATAAATGCATTGTTTCTTGGTGGAACGGATGATGATATTAATAGCTGGTCTTTCCTAAGATGAGTCTGCTAAGGAATAAGTGATAAGGCATTTTCTGGAAGAACTGTAAATAAAGGCAGCATATTTGAGGTCATATATTTTTACTACCCGATCATACATTGATAATAAAAAATAAATAAGTATAGGTAAAGTCTTCCTTTGTCAACAGTGGGAATAAATCCACGCTCAACCTGGGAGGGGAAAGGCTTGCAGCACTGTGCTAAAGGGCTTTGTTACATTCACCTGTAAAGCGTGCATCTAAATAGTAGCAAAACATCTGCTTGCCAAGGACCAGAATCAGCTAGCTTGGGTTATTCTCCTCCACTAGCAGTGGAAGCTCAAGTTACCCTACAGTAGACCCCCAATCTCTATATGCTTATCTGCTCACCAGGGAGAGCGTTTGGCCAGCTTGCACCACGGGGTCCAGTTAAACATACAACAAAATTGCAGATTTGAGAATTTGTCATCAACTCATAAAAAATCTCAAAGGATCCAGGGTCATCTGATTCATTTTCAAGTCTGCTTTTAAGTAATATTTGAAGAAAGGAGGTGCCATAACTCTATGCTGCTGACTTCTAGGAAGTCTGCTTAACACATTGGCAGAATTTTTTTTTAAAAGTAATTATCTTTGTTCATTTGGCATCTTTACAGCAAGCACACAACTAGGGCCTGTGGGAATAAAACAGAAATAGAAGGGCATGCCTTGTTTCTGTCCTGTAGGAGGAAAGAAACTGCCTGATGCACAGTAGGAAACTGTCCCATAGGAGGAAACTGCCTGATGCACATCTAGAGTGCAGATGCACCGTAAGGAAACAGGGAACAGAGAAAGTTCAGAAGACTATACTGGACTAAATTTAGAGGAGGAGATAAACCAAACAAGGGTAAACTCAGGGTAGTGGGGAGGTGGGAATCTCAGACACGATGCGCATGGTCTTGAGGGAAGGAAAGAAAAACCACTGAAGTTTCATGCCCTTAATTATTCCCTCAAAATAAAAATTAAAAATTTAAAAGCCAGTCATGCACTCTGCTGACATACCTGATGAAGAGACTGACTTTGTTCTTCCCTAATCATTGAGTCAAGAAGTTTGTAACCCAGTTCCATTTGGCAGTCTGACCCTATACTTTGTGGTATTTTATTTTATGCATGTTCTTTTTAATGAGGAAACGGAGACTGCCTGGAGACAAGGTAACTCATCACCCAAATTCACTTTCTTGGTCAATTTCCAAGTTACCATCAAGGCCACATCGTGATGTGGATAGACAAAAATATTTCTATCCACTTTGAGAATTATATTTTTTACTAGCTTGGTGTGGAGAGCAAGATGTCCTTCCCTCTTTCTTCTTTCTTTCTCCCTTCTGCACTTACTTCTCTACTATTTCTTCCTCTTCCCGATAAACATCCTTATAATCTCCCTGGGAAGATGAAGAGATGACATTGAGAAATATATCATTATGGCAATTTTCCAAGAGTTTTATGGAACACAAAGTTACTGGAATTTGTTCAAGTTTTTATCAGTAAGAAGCCTTAACATATATTCATGTGTAATAGTGAGTAAAGCACAAGGTCATATAACATAGCATTCTAGTCTTGTACTGGCTATCATATGTGCATGTGTGTTCATGTGTCTGCATGCATGTGTGTGTGAAAAAACTTATATACTGTGTATAATATATAGATACATATTGTATGCATACATGTCCAGTGTACCTATGTATATACACACACATACACTCAAAAATAATTATACATAAAGCTCTCTAGAGCATACGAACTTTTCTTTTGAAACACGATTGCATATTTGTTCTGACTGACTCTTGCAAATGCTACAAACGATATTTCAAAATGAACCTTTACTTTCTTTGGGATTTCTTGGATGATCTTTGATAAGCACAATCTCAGGGAATTAGAAGCACAATCTTTTCCTTTTTTAACTTTTAAAAGTTAAACTTCTTGTTTAGAATACTTTTAGATTGACAGAAAAGTTGCAAAGGTAGTACAGATTGTTCCCATATACCTTGCACCCAGATTCTCCTATGTTTTAATTGTACACTGACAAATAATATTCATATCCATTTATGGGGTACAAAGCAATGTTGTGATATATGCATTCGGTGTGGACTCATTGATCCAAGCTCCTAAGCATATCTCTCGCCCCAAAACTTACTATTTATCCCTCCTGTCTAGCTGAAATTTTGTATCCTTGGATTTATACCACCCCATTCCTCTTATCCATGCCCCCAGTAAGCACCACTCTATTCTATGTTTCTATGAGTTGGGCTTTTTCATAGACTCCACATATAAGTGAGATCATGTAGTGTCTGTCTTTCTGTGTCTGGATTATTTCACTCAGCATAACACCCTGTATGTTCATGCATGTTCTCGAAAATGACAGGATTTCCTTCTCTTTGAAGTCGGGATAGTGTTCCATTGTATAGATATACCACATTTTCTTTAGTCATTCATCTGTTGACGTTGTTCATTTCAAAGTAGAGTAAGCCTACACTAATAAGGAAAACGAGGATACTTGGGATGTGTGACTAGTCTTTTAATACTAGCATCTTTTTGGCCTATCTAGTGACATGAATGATGGCACTCTGCCTCTATCAAAGTCATTAGTTCATACCCATGTAGGAAACTCTTCATGTTCATGTTATTCTCCCAGCTTCATAAGAGCCATTACTTGCAAATGTAAAATATATATATACTATATGTATAGTAAAAGTGTATATACTATATACAACATATACTATATAAATATATACATCCCATATAAATATATATACTATATATAGTATATAGTATCTAAATATACTACATACACTTTATATATAGTGTCTAAATATACTACATATAGTCTACATACACGGTATCTAAATATGCTATGTATATATAGTATATATTGTCAATTTGCCACAATGCAGTTACACTTACATCTATATTGTCTCTTGAAAGAAAAACCGATGAACAACTTCCACTTTCTGCTTTAGATATTATTTTTATTGCCTAAGATTTTATGCACACATGCATACTTGAAGGAGTATATTATGTATGGCTAAGGATGTGTTTGTGTAAAATAAATACTATAAATATATAGTATGTGTGTCACACACAGACACACACACACATGCATGTGTGTGTGTATGTATAAGTAACATAATCTCGCCAATGACACAAACTGAATATGCTGCTAAGATTAATTGTACTAAAATCTGACTCTATAATAGAAAATTTTTCTGCCATAAGTAAACCAAAATCAATGTGGTAATGAGTAGTGCCTGAGGTATCTACAATAGACAATAGAACATACAATTTTCCTAGAGTTTTATGGAACACAATTACTGGATATTTTCCCAATTTTCTTGATCAGTAGGAAGCCTTAAGATATATTCACTATAGTGTAACCTATTATACACACGTGGAGTATGTTTTCCTAAACCATTAAAGATGCTTTATATGAAGTTTATGAGGAGCCTTTGAAAAGTGTGTCAGTATAAGCAAAGCACACATTTTGTGATAGGTGAAAAAGCTTCACATCTGAAGCCAGCCTGATGTGAATGCCAAGGTCCCACCCTTACCAGCTGTTTAATCATGAATAAATGACTTACTTTCTTCCTCTTTGCCCTCGTAGGGCTTTAGGATTAGCATATCATTAATACATGTACCACAGAACTTAAAATTAAAATTTAAAAAAGAATATCATATACATGATATGAATACTATAAATAGATTTAGGTATCCCTATTTATTTACCGCATGTCCATTCATATTATAATTGTAAAGAAGTATTGCAGCAGAGAAATAAAATAGCAGAAAATAAAACAGAAATAAAATAAATGCCGCCACGTTCCATGAAGCAACGCGAGTGTCCCAGTAGATGGAGCTATCCGCTCTGCGTCAGGAGAGGCAGCAAGAATTTCAGGTGGAAATGGGGAAGGCTGAATGGATAATGGAGGGTGTGAGTAGGGAGTGTGTTGAAATAAGAAGTGACAACCCAAGTGGCATGACTTCCTATCTATCTTCCTGAAAACCCAATTAAGGCACTGCTCACTGTCATGCGTATGCGCGTAGAAATGCATGACAGGTGAGCTTACTTTCAAGAGGAAGAGTCTATGGATTTGTAGAATTCCTTCCAGCTCCATGAACAGTTCTTTCCATTCCACTTCCCGGAGGAAACAGAAGCGCCAGTCCAACCTGGATTTTACTGTCAATCAGCAGGGAAATAGAACCTTTGACAGCAGTATATGAATATATATTTTGTTAATATCCTTGGATTCATAGTAGGTCCTCTGGGAGCAATGGGGAGGAAAAATTCCAAAATATTTCACTGGAAAATTTCAACATCTCAAACTAGAACAATTTCCACTATGTTGTACACTGATTGGAGAATGATTGTGTTTAGTGCTCGCAAACTCGGTTCTGGGAAAACATGGTAGTCATTTCAAAATGATGGGAAGAGGCATACACAAATATATGATTCTCAACTTCAGCTCTTTATAGCATGGGAGACCCTGAATTGGAACATGTCTGGTTTTGCTTGTTTGTTTGGTTTTTTACAGAGAATGTATTTTATTTTATTTTATTTTTCAAATTTCAATAGGTTTTTGGGGAACAGGTGGTGTTTGGTTACACAATTAAGTTCTTTAGTGGTGATTTCTGAGATTTTGGTGCACCCACCACCCGAGCAGTGTACACTCTACCCAATGTGTAGTCTTTTATCCCTCACCATCCACCTCCTGCCCTTTCCCTTGAGTCTCAAAAGTCCATTTTTTTTTTTTTTTTTTTTTTTTTTTAAAAAGAGTCTCACTCTGTCTACCAGGCTGGAGTGCAGTGACAAGATCTTGGCTCACTGCAACCTCCACCTCCCAGGTTTAAGTGATCCTCCTGCCTCTGTC
This sequence comes from Rhinopithecus bieti, assembly GCF_001698545.2. Classification (NCBI taxonomy): domain Eukaryota; kingdom Metazoa; phylum Chordata; class Mammalia; order Primates; family Cercopithecidae; genus Rhinopithecus; species Rhinopithecus bieti. The sequence continues at coordinate 144,992 of NW_016811604.1, forward strand.
TCCCGAGTAGCTGAGACTACAGATGCACACCACCAAGCCCGGCTAATTTTTGTGTTTTTAGTAGAGTCGGAGTTTCACCATGGTGGCCAGGCTGCTCTCAAACTCCTGACCTCAAGTTATCCGCTGACCTTAGCCTCCCAAAGTGCTGGGATTACAGACATGAGCTACCAGTGCAGCCCACTGTATCATTCCTATGTCTTTGCATCCTCATATCTGAGCTTCCACTTATGAGTGAGAACATATGATATTTGGTTTTCCATTCTTGAGTTACTTCACTTAGAATAATGGTCTCCAGTTTCATCCAAGTTGCTGCAAATGCCATTATTTCATTATTTTGTTCCTTTTTATGTCTGAGCAGTATTTCATGGTGCATATATATATATCACACTTTCTTTATCCACTCATTGATTGAAGGGCATTTGGGCTGGTTCCATATTTTTGGAACTGCAAATTGTGCTGCTATAAACATACATGTGCAAGTATCTTTTCGCGTGATGACTTCTTTTCCTCTGAGTAGATACCCAGGAGTGGGGTTGCTAGATCAAATGGTAAATCTGCTTTTAGCTCTTAAAGGAATCTCCACACTGTTTTCCATAGGGATTGTTCTGGATTACATTCCAACCAACAGTGTAAAACTGTGCCCTTTTCACCGCATTCATGCCAACATCTATTATTTTTTTTGTTATCATTACGGCCATTCTTGCAAGAGTAAGGTGGTATCACATTGTGGTTTTGATTTGCATTTCCCTGATCACTAGGGTGTTGAGCATGTTTTCATATGTTTGTTGGCCATTTGTATATCTTCTTTTGAGAACTGTCTACTCATGTACTTAGCCCACTTTTTGATGGATTTGTCTGTTTTGTGTCACACAGAAGATCACGTCCAGTAAAAGCTCTGATGCTGATGTAGTCTCTATTACATTTCTCATAGGAAATTTCATTTGAAATTCTATTTCACCTTGAAATTTATTGTTTGATGCCAGCAAAAAATTTTATCCTAAGTTGGAATATGTTGACACTTGTAGTTCTTTAAAGAGGTACGGATTTTAAAGCTAAGAGACTGACATCGTGAAGCACCAAATGATTTGTTCAAATGTTTGTTTTCTTAAACTTGGTCTCACCAAGGGTTGTTTATTTAGTAATGTTTCCATGCCTGGCTCCTTCCAAGCTTGTGAAACACACACAGTGTTAAATAGAAGAAGAGCTTATAGGCTGGGCACGGTGGCTCATGCCTGTAATCTCAGCACTTTGGGAGGCCAAGGCGGGTGGGTCACCTGAGGTCAGGAGCTCGAGGCCAGCCTGGCCAACATGGTGAAACTTCATTTCTACTAAAAATACAAACATTAGATGGGTATGATGGTGTGTGCCTGTGGTCCCAGCTATGTAGAAGGCTGAGGTGGAAGGGTCACTTGAACCCAGGAGGTGGAGGTTGCAGTGAGCTGAGATTGTGCCACTGCACTCCAGCCTGGTGAAAGAGTGAGACCCTGTAAAAAAA
>NW_016811604.1:147674-161002 GCF_001698545.2 Rhinopithecus bieti
AAAAAAAAAAAAAAAAAAAAAAAAAAAAAAAAAAGAATGTGAACAATCAGAAAAGGAAATAAAGAGGTAGCTTCAAACTGGTAAGGATTTTTAATTGCACAGGGTTTCATAATGCAGACTTGAAAAGGGATTGTCCAGGAAAAAGTGACATTGGAGCTGAATCCTAAAGGCTGAGAAGAAACCCACATTGTAGGGGGGAAGGAAATGTTCAGATAGAAGAGGACCCATTAGGGTTGGCCAGGACCTTTATGGGAATCAAAGGATGTTTCCATGGGCTGGAATGTGGAGGGGATGGTAGCTTAAAAGGTGAAGTTGCAAAGCTGAGCCAGGACAATGACCTTATCATCCTGTTGAGAGATTGATGGATTATTTTAAGTCCACTGGGGAACTACTGATTTAAACAGAATAGTGACCTAAGACATATGTCAACAGAGCTGCTCAAAGCTATGCAGAGGGAAGAAGGTGAGGGGAGAGGGCAAGACAGTCTGTGGGGAGATCAGCTGAAGCTCCCAAATGAGTTTGCAAGGGGATTGTTCCCTGTCTTCAGATGACACTTTAGCTGTGGGTCTCATATTGAGGGCAGCCTTCTGAGAGAGCCTGAGGCAGATGACCCAGCTAAACCATGCCTAGACTCCCAACACACGGAAACCATGAGATACTAAATGTATTGCCTTAGGTCACAAATTCCTGATGCGGTCCTAGAGAGCAACTAGGTTGCAGGCAACAGGTAGAATCTCAGGTTTAGCTGGGCGGGTGGCTACAAAAATGGGTTTGGAAAAATAAAGTCAAGCACTTAATCATCAAAGAGAGTAAATAAGAATTAGGGAATAGGTTTCAAGGATTAAAACTTTGTCCCATAATTTGGCTGCAACATCTGAGTCTCTTGCATTTCCTTTCTCGTTTCTGTCCTATTTGGCTCACTGTGCAGACCACCTACATATGCCAAACGCTAACGTCAAGGTCCCCTTGTCTCCAAATGCAGCCTTGTTGAATTCTGGTAGGCAGGAGAGACCCTCCTGCCCTTTCCTGTGGTGCCTGTTTCTGTTGCTCTTGACAAATTGAGGGATCCATCAGGATAGTTTTGACGCTAGAAAAAAGTAATAGGGTCCCTACCACTGGATGTGCATCTTGTGGGTGAGTGATTGAGTCGTATATGGGAGCACATTAGAAGGGGCTCGGTTGATATAGCTGCTATTGTTATCAGGAAGAAGCTACCCTAGAGTATAAATCAGCAATTCACAATCTTCCTCTAATAAAATTACCATTAATTAGGTCTTTTCAATCAACAAGAGGTGTCATCCATTGATGGGGTTATAAATAAATTCTGGAACCAACTTACGCAAATAGTAATTTTGCTTCCCTAATCAAAACCTACTCAGGTCGAGGATAGCACTAAATAAAACATTAAATGCTCTCCTTTCTTCCTTTGATGTTCTACGTCTCTTGTTCATTACTGCAATAACAAGCTCAAATCAACCAACTACATGAGAATAATATAGAACTGAATTACGGTGAGTACGCTAAGCTTGGTCTTACCCACTAAATAGTGAAAGAGACTCTGTTCTCGTTTATATTTCAGTGGGTTCTCTCTGTAGCTATCACAAATGTCATCCCTAGCATTTAGCACAAAAATAAGATGTTAAGGAGGTGGAAGAGGGCGGTTTCTTTCAGCTTACCACAGAAGGCGGAATGAGGAAAGTTGGTCTTAAATTTCAGCATACAGGAGAGTAAAGCTAGATTCCATTTAGAAACTTGGCATGTGTAAAGTTCTGGGAATGTTTATGTGGCAGAAACAAGGATAACCCTTCCGTTTTCTCATCCCTATGAAGAAAAGACAAAAGACACACTATTGCTATTTCTTGTTAATTAAAATAACTTTTGAATGACATTTAACATTTCTAACACACAATATAGAAATGCAGAATATAAACATAACAAAGCAGAAGGAAAAGTTAATTGATGTTACAAAATAATTCGTCCTGGCTGGGAAGGGAGATGCAGGTGTAGTTTACAAGCATCTTTCAGGTATTCATATTTAATTTACACCCATCAAGTTATTTTTCTCCATCTGCTCAAGCCAGTAAGCACTTCCTCCAAAGAAACTTGAAAAGAATACGCACTCAGCAAGAGAAAGACAAATAGCTGTATTAAAAAAAAATAAGCAAAGTATTTAAATAGACATTTCTCCACAGAAGATATTAAGATAGCCACTAAACACATGGAAGCATCATTAGTCGTTTGGGAAAAGCAAATCAAAACCACAAGGAGGTCACACTTTACACCGAGGGTGGCTAAAATTAAATAGACGGTCCTTAACAAGTGTTGACACGGATGTGCAGAAATTGAAGTCCTGATACACCGCTGAGAAGAAAGTAACATGGGGCAGCCGCTTTAAAAAGCAGTTTGTCCCTTCCTCCAAATGTTAGACATGGAGTTACCCGTGACCCATCCATTCCTCTCCTAGACACAGACACAAGACAATGAAAATGTATGTCCACATAAAAACACGTATGTAAATGTTCAAGTAGCAGTATTCATAAGAGCTAGAAAGAGAAAACAAAGTGTATGTCAACCAACTGATACAGGGATAAATAAAATACGATGTATCCATATTCCACACTGCATAATGAAGCATTATTCAGTAAGAAAAGGGGATGACAAATTGATTCATGCTAAAATATGGATGGACTTTGAAAACGTTGTGTTCCGTGAAAAAGGCCACGTGTTGTATGATTCTCTTAATTCAAAATCTGTAAACTATGCAAACCTATTAAGCCAGAAAGTATACTACTGATTTCCAGAGACTGGGAGGAAGGAGAAATAGGGACCTGTTAGGTATGGGGTATCCTCTGGAGTAATGAAAATATTAGGGGATTAAATTATGTTGGTGGTTGCACAGCAAAGGGAATATGCAAACATGCTAAGCTGTACATTTTAGAAGGGCGAATTTTAATTTCTTGCAGATTGTCTTAATAAGGTTGTTGTTTTTATAAAAGGCCATATGGATTGAACTCACTCTCAGGAATAGTAACACTGAAAAGTGAGCCACTTTGTATCAAGCAAAAATTATAATATCCTACAGAAGAAACTGAATTTTTTAACATCAGCTAATTCTTGTAATGGTAAAGAGGATGATGCTGAACTGACATGATTCTTTTGAGGCTGACTAGATGAATTCCTCTCAATCCCTATTCTTTCTTAGCTGCCCCATTATAGAGGCTAGAAAAGCCAAAAGCCCATTTCTTTGGCCTATTGGCAACTCGGTGGTTCATAAAGGCAATAGCATAACTACATTTATTTTTGTCCCCCTCTCCTTCTTTTCTGCCTGGAATATGGTCATGACACCTGAGGACACAGCAGACACTTTGTAGGCATTAAGCAGTCAGTATAAAGACAAAATCCAGTAGTCTAAGGATAGCAGGATAAAGGGCTACAAAGAGCATGAACCTTGCAATGGGCAAGTTTAAGCATCTGTATCTACACTGGACTCCTTATTTTAGGCTACTTGGTATATGAGAAAACATACATTCCTATCAAGTTATTCTTGATATTTTTCTGATATTTGGAGCTACATGAACACTTGGTTTCTTCAACACTGATTAATCATGCACAAAACATTCCCAGAAAATTCAATATTTGTGGTTCAGTTTATAAGATATTTGATTATTTTCATGCATATACCATTCAAGACTAAATGAGCAAAGGGCAGACTATTGACGGAACGTATCTCAAAACAGATCTATTTATGACAAACCCACAGCCAGCATCATACTGAATGGGCAAAAGCTGGAAGCATTCCCTTTGAAAACCGGCACAAGACAAAGATGCCCTCTCTCACCACTATTATTGAACATAGTATTAGAAGTTCTGGCCAGGACAGTGAGGCAAAAGAAATATTTCAAAAATTGATGAGAAATTTGGCCGGGTGCAGTGGCTTATGCCTGTAATCCCAGCACTTTGGGAGGCCTAGGCAAGTGGATCACTTGAGGTTAGGAGTTTGACACCAGCCTGGCCAGCATGGTGAAATCCTGTCTCTACTAAAAATGCAAAAGAATTAGCCAGGTGTGGCAGCAGGCACCTGCAATCCCAGCTACTCAGGAGGCTGAGGCAGGAGAATCACTCGAATCCCAGAGGTGGAGGTTTCAGTGAGCCGAGATTGCTCCACTGCGCTCCAGCCTGGGCAACAGAGTGACACTTCATCTCAGAAAAGAAAAAAAAAATGGGTGAGAAATTTATTCTTTTCATAAGTATCTATGCCTTGACTTAAAAAACTGAGTTCTGAACAAATACTGTTTTCTCTATTTGTAATAATTTTTTGCCTCTGTTCTCTGTGCATTTCTGTTGAGTAGGAATTTTTCTTCTATCAATTACCCTTGGGGAATGGGAGTCTACATCCTGTCTGTTTTCTGTAATCTTCTGTTTATTCGATTTCAGGCTTTACAGCTGATAGATGCACTTTTACAGGCTGCTGTGCTTCCCTCAAATATTGGGCAATTCCAGCACACTGATCATTCTTTATTGTGGAACACTGGTCAGCCTGCCCGGGTAGGTTAGTGTTTCGACTCTCTTGTGACTAGGGAAGTGGACAGAAACCTTGGCAGCACCCATATCTCATGTCCTGGGTGTGGGGGCTGCTAGCCATAGCTAATCTTTGTCTTTTTTGTTTCCTTAAAGCTGTGAATACAAAGGAAAGAAAACGATGTGATGTGGATTTGTGTCCCTGCCCAAATCTCATGTCCAACTGGAGGAGGGGCCTGGTGGGAGGTGACTGGATTGGGGATGGATTTCCCCCTTGCTGCTCTGGTGACAGTGAGTGAGTTCTTATGAGATCTGATGACTCAAAAGTGTGTGGCACTTCACGCTTCACTCTCTCTCCTGCCACCACGAGAAGAAGGTACTTGCTTCCCTTTCGCCTTCTGCCATGATTATAAGATTCCTGAGTCCTCCTAGTCATGCTTGTTGTGAGAAGTTTTCGGTATTAATTCGTTTCCCACTGCTATCAAGAACTACCTGAGACTGAGTAATGTATGAAGAAAAGAGGTTTAATTGACTCACAGTTCTGTAGCGGAGACTACAGGCATGTGCCACCATGCCCAGCTAATTTTTGTAATTTTAGTAGAGATGGAGTTTCACCACATTGGCCAGGCTGGTCTCGTACGCCTGACCTCAAGTGATCCACCCGACTTGGCCTCCCAAAGTGCTGGGATTGCAGGCGTGAGCCATCACGCCCGGCCAATATTAGCTTTTTTACACCTCTGAAGTACTAGATATTGCGAGAGATGATGTAAGTCCTGAAGTTATAGAGCTCATCCTGGTTAATTTGTATTCAATATTTACATCTGCAGTATTCGAAAGTTTTTACTGTGTTTATGATGGCAATTTGTTTCCTCGTGACTTAGATATTGCTTCAAGTTTCAAGGTGTAAAGAAGATGGATGATCCTAATGAGTACATCTTGAGCCTCATGGTAGATATTGCATTCAAGTCTACGATGAATATTAATTCAAATGCCAGAATTTACAGCTATTTAAACCTCTTATTTTCCCCAATATTAATATAGCACCCTAAGAGTTTCCATGCATCCTCAGTGGCCAAGTTGGCGCCTAAGCTAGATTTGTTGATTGACTTTAGTGCCGTCTTCTGTATACTAAAAACTAATTTCAAAGCATAGTTAATTTGCAAAAATTCCACACATATTTATAATCTATCAGAAAAAACAGAAACTGTACACATCACAAAATCCACAGTTAGAAAATGGCTATGAATTGTGCCAATTTCAGTGCAAGCTTATACATTGCAGATTAAATGACAAATTAAGAAAATATCCCTTTAGTTAAGGAAATATTCATTGTTGAGCGAGCATCAGAAAGCCCAGTGACTGGGAATGCTATTTTCCTACTGGATATTTATGTGAAAAATGTAAGTGGCATCAAATGAACAGCTCAAACTTTGAGGAAATCATCACTGGCAGAGCAAGAAACAATATACTTTGACATTCTAAAACATTATGCTGTGAGGAGTCACTCCTTCCTGCCAAAGAAAATATTATGCATACATTGGGGATACAATTGACTCTTGAACAAAACAGGTTTGAGTTGCATAGGTATACATACATACAGATTTTCTTCCACTTCTACTACCCTAGAGACAGCATAACCAAACCCTCCTCTTCCTCTTCCTCCTCCTCAGCTTGCTCAACCTGAAGATGATGAGGATGAAGACTTTTCAGATGATTCACTTCCACTTAAAGACTTTTCTCTAGCTTACATTCTTTTCAGAACACAATATATAATACATATAGCATAAAAATATGTGTTAATCAACTGTTTTCCTTTTCAGTAAGGCTGTGGTCAACAGTAGGCTATTAGTAGTTAAATGTTTGAGGAGTCAAAAGTTATATGTGGATTTTTAACTGCACAGAGGGGCTGTGCTCCTAACCGCCATGTTGTTCAAGAATCAACTGTATAATGAAATTGTTACAACAGTATGAATGAGTCCACTCTTTGGGAGTCCCTGAAACCTATTCACCTCACAAATATGTGTACTCAGGTAGACCTTTTACTGCAACTCAAGTCTACTATTCTCTTAGGTTCTCAGGCAGACTTTACAATAACAAAGTCAACTTAAAAGGGAAAAAATTACCCAAAAGTCTGCAAATATCAGAAGTAGTGGAGACAGAAAAATTCTCTAGATTCTTGGTAGTTCACTCAAGGAATACTGTGGGGTTCTGTACTTCAGATGAGCAGTTTGCTTCAAAACACATGGAAATGTGTTCAGCACAAAGGCTTTAAGGTTTGCATATAAAGTTTCACGAGCTGCCATGTGGCAAATCCATACAACACTAGGAAAACCAAGAAGCTCATACACTATAGAAAATATTGATTAATTGTTTAATAAATGATTATCATAATGGTGATGATGGTGATGGTGTTGATGGCCATTATGTTGATGATGGTGATAGTAATAATGATGATGGTGATGATAGTGACAGTGATGATAGTGATGATGATAGTGATGGTGATGATGGTGATGATGATTGTGATGGTGATGATAATGGTGATGGTGATAATGATGTTGATAATGGTGGGGGTGATGTTGATTTATCATGGGGCTGTCCATATATACTGGTATGGTTTGGTCATGTTCTCACCCAAATCTCATCTTGAATTGAAGCTTCCCTAATTCCCACATGTTGTGGGAGGAAACTGTTGGGAGATAATTGAACCATGGGGCAGTTTCCCCATACTGTTCTCATGGTAGTGAATAAGTCTCATGAGATCTGATGGTTTTATCAGGAGAAACCCCTTGCACTTGGTTCTCATATTGTTTCTTGTCTTCTGCTATGTAAGACGTGCCTTTTGCTTTCCACCATGATTGTGAGGCCTCCACAGCCATGTGGAACTATGAGTTCATTAAACCTCTTTTTCTTTATAAATCACCCAGTCTCAGGTATGTCTTTATCAGCAGCGTGAAAAAGAAAAATGGGAGAAGAGATAAAATGAATAGAAAGGAAGAGCAAAGAGAAATTTAGAAAAAAAAAAAAAAGAAAGAGTAGAATGAAAGAGGGAGGAGCCTACACTGTAGAATATTGGTTGGTACCCAGGAGAGAGCTACCCTGCTAGCAATTGCATAAACTGATCTCTTACGGCATCCCCCTAATAAATATGTTGCATGTCGTGACCGTTTTTCAGAGATTCTGACCTAACATACAACCCTTGATTAAGATTATAGAAAATAAGTATAAGAAGATGAGGACCATCTCAAAAATAAATTCAATTTGTAGGGTCATCAATTGTAACAACTGTGTAATCAAAGTACCGCTCTGGTGGGGGATGTTGATAATGGGGAAAGCTATGTATGTGTGGGGGCAAGGGTACCTTCCTCTCGATTTTCCTGTGAGTCTAAAACTGCTGTAAAAAATAAAGCCTCAAAAATAAATGCATTTTAAAAATATTTACCTTAAGTGACAAGTATTGCACCTATATCTTTTCTTATTTTTTTCTCTTTTCTTTTATTTATTTGTTTATTTATTTATTTGACAGAGTCTCACTCTATTGCCCAGGCTGGAGTGCAGTGGTGTGATCATGATCACAGCTCACTGCAGCCTCCACCTCCTGGGCTCAAGTGATTCTCCTGCCTCAGTTTTCCAAGTAGCTGGGACCACAGGCATGTGCCACCACGACCCACTATTATTTTTTTTTATATTTTTTTTGTAGAGATGGGGTTTCATCATGTTGCCCAGGCTAGTCTTGAACTCCTGGACTCAAGCGATCCACTTGCCTAGGCCTCCCAAAATGCTGGGATTACAGGCATGAGCCACTGCACCCAGTCACACCTATAATTTTTCTATGCAAAACATAAATAGTAGCTTTCTATAATTCTAATAAAGAGTTTATTGTTGCAACAATAGATACTAGCTGGGAGGATTCTTGCTCTTGCCTCACTTTTCCCTTACATCACAGGCATTCACAGCCTCGGGTGAAAGAGCACCACCAGAAATGTCTTACCATTGATCTAACATACTTCTACTCATTTTACAAATCAGCAGGTCCTTAAGATTCTGTCCCAAATGTTCAGAATTCTTTAGGATTTCAGGTGTGTGGGTTTTACAGCCTGCAGTACCTTTCTGCCAGAATGCATTACCTTTACTTCAGATTCATGTAAAATGGAACTCGTGAACATCAGTGGAAGCTGTAATCCTTTTCCCTTGGTGTTTACTGTAGGAACAGCCTTTGAACCACAAGCTGTGTTGATTTAACTCCTTTGGGTGGCTTTCTGGTGGAACCTTGAACTACCACCAGCTGTAGGTCTCAGGCGTCTCTGAGTTTGCTTGTCTTGGGTTGGTAGACTTAATTCAGTCTTTGTTCTGCTTCTGTTTAATGGATGTAAAATGAGAGGCATAGAAATGTTGGCCTGGCCAGATTATTAGCTCAATCCTTGGTGAGAGGTGGGGAAAAGTGCCCTCATTAAATATTGCCACTAGATAAAAGCCAGTAGAATTCCAACAGGCAGATGGTTGATTCCAGAAAGAACAAAGAAAAAAATGTTCTCTAGAGTACAAAACAACTTTCACGCCCTTATTTATTCCTGAAGCTCATGTGATCATCAATACTATCACGTATTTGATCATTGTTCTTTGTTTCACGGAGGGACTTGGGGCGGTGAAAGTTTCAGTGAGGTTCAGGGATGACTGTATGGGTTTTCTGTTGTTTCTGTAACAAATTCCCAGAAACTTAATGTCTAAACAATGCAGGTATAGATCTTACTGTTCTGAAGTCCTGGAGGTCTCCCTGGGCTAAAATCAAGGCATTGGTAGTATGATGTTTCCTTCTGGAGGCTCTAGATAACTATCTGTTTCCTTGATCTTCCTGGCTTCTAGGAGTTTCCTGTATTTCTGGGCTCATGGTAGTCATCCCACTCCAGAACCAGCAATGATCAACAGAGTGTTTCTTACAAAACCATCTCGATTATGCTAACCCTTCTTCTGAATCTCTTCCACATAGATGGAACCTTATAATTACATCGTGCACACCCAAATAATCCAGGAGAATCTCCACGGTTTAAGATCAGCTGAGTAACAACCTTAATCCCACCAACCACTTTAATTCTTCTCTGCTGGGCAATCTAATACATTCACAGCTTTCAAGGTTAGGATATGGATACCTTTTGGATACACCCATTCGTTTACGTATATTCAATGTATGGAGGCTTTACTCTACACACCAAACTGACCACTCTTCTTATATCTTACCAATAAACAGACAGTGTAAATTGACACAGCCATTTTACATGGTTTTATCAAACCAGCCAGGCATAAATGTCCCTTGCATAAAAGAAAGGAGTCCAACATTTCTTCTCAAAATGCCCTGAAACCACAACTACAGAAAGATCACCTGATGTATTTCATCTCCCAAATTCCAGAGATCAAATGGAAGAAAAAAGCTCTCACTTGGTAAATTTGTTAGCATTTCCCTTGTAAAAAGAAAAAATTTTTAATATTTCTAATCAAAGAAAACTAAAATCTAGCTAGTAAAAATGCACATCCACTCAATGTATCTCGTAGTCTGATAAACCACCTGGTCCCAAGTCATTTGCATTTCATAGTCCATACTGTGGATTTTTTTTTCATTAATTGGGTAGCCTATAATATTGATTTTACTGTAATAAGTGGGGATACCAAAGAAGCAAGTCCACAGGAGTTTTCTTCCTGCCAATAAATTATTAACAAGTGTCCCCCCTATTATTAAGAAACAGATAAGGGAAAGAATGGGGAAGCCACATAATGAATAAAAATCTGAGAAAATTCCAAGACTCTGCCTCAATGTCCATAGGAACGCGAAGAGTGAATCCTGGGTCTTCTTTTAGTTTGATAGCAGAAATGTAAAAACAGTTTGTTCCACCCATGGACACAGTAATTCGTACACTGCCTAGATGGTCTCCTCTGGAGGAAAATATCTCCCAGACAGTTCTGAGTTCTTTTTGTACTTTCACTGGAGATCCACAATGCATAAGGAAGATTTTCTCAAGAGAGTTACAGAAGTGGGTGTTAAACCAAAAACACAAACAAATATTCAAACAAACCATACGCATAGCACATGCATACACACAGAGAAATTGATCATGCACATAGAAACAAGTTAAGGGTAAATGCCAATCCAATGTTGATGTGCCTCATCCCATACCAGCAGCTACAACAAAATTTGATGCTTTTCTGTAAAATAGTACATTTTGAATGTAGATTTTCAGGAAGAAAAAAATTTAAATAATGTGTTCTCAATAATTTCCTAAGGAGACCCCTATTGGGGCTTATTTAAGAGAGTTTGACATTGGGGAAATTCTTTTATTTTTCAATCTACATCTAAGCTCACAAACTGTCACCTTGCAAGAAATAAAATTTTGCAAATGATGATCCATACTTCTAAATACGCTATTACTTAGTGGTTGAGGAGTTCTGTCATAGGAAGTCAATGTCAGTCAAATGCAACAGCCAGAGGACTGGGGGGACCTGATCTGCGAGAAGACAATACTTTGGACTCCCTTCTCATCTTCAGTGGTTTCCAATACATGGAGAATACATTTCAGCTTTTATAACACATTGTGGAAATTCAGAGAAATGCCCTCATCACTGGATCTTTTCAAATGTACTTCTGAATGATGATTTCAGAATGCACTTTAATCAGAATAGAAAGGACTTCTTCAGATGTTAGGGAAAGAGCGTGGAGTACCCAGACATTGCCTAAGATGTTTCATGCCCCTTAGTAAGTGCTTTGCACTCATCTTTGTGGTCAACTGGGCTCAAGTGCCTACCCCTTCTAAACAGTACAGCAATCCCTCATTCCAACACTAGCCCTTATAAAACAAAATGACATTGGCTTTCTCATTTTCCTTGTCTACTATATCAAGTCAGCAAACTAAGCCATCCATTTGTTTTTGTCAATAAAGTTTTATTGGAACACGACAACATTATCTATGGCTACCTACTCTACAATGTTAGAGTTGAGTAGTTTGCACAGAAAGCCATAGTGTTTGCTATCCAACCACTTTAAAAAATAGACAGAAATAAATTAGTCCATTCCTGCACTGCTGTAAAGAACTACCCGAGACTGGGTAATTTATAAAGAAAAGAGGTTTAATTAGCTCATGATTCCACAGGCTATACAGGAGGCATGGCTGGGGAGGCCTCGGGAAAGTTACAATCATGGCAGAAAGTGAAGGGGAAGCAGGCACTCCTCACATGGCCAGAGGAGGAGGAAGAGAGAGAAGGGGAGTGCTACAAACTTTTAAACAACCAGATCTCGTGAGAACTCACTCACTATCACGAGAACAGCAAGGAGAAAATCTGCCCCCATAAACCAGTCACCTCCCACCAGGCCCCTCCTTCAACACTGGGGATTACAATTTGACAAGAGAGTTGGGTGGGGACACAGGTTGTTCAGGAAGAGACAGAGAAAAGGCTATAGGCATCAGAACGGCCATAACAGAAGTAGTTTGTAATTTGAGATACATTATTCTTTACCCTATTCTTTGGTTAGAAATGAGACTTACTCCTCAAAAGTCAATGTTACACGCAGTTTATTAAGCACATGAGATGCTTTAGAAGCCTTTAAATAATTACCATTTGTTCTAGTTAATTCAATCTCTCTCTTTTTTTTTTTTTCTGATTTGGATTTAAGGAACCAAGGAATCAGGTCTTATACCTGTTTTCAGATGCTTTTTATTCTTCCCAAGGAATAAAAAAAAATTTAAATATTAAAATTATAGTCGTTTTTCCCCTAAGTTTGCATTTATGTAAAGACTTACTGTATTTCCACGACAAAGAAAGTGCCTATGTGTGTATGTGTGTGCGTATGTATGTGTGTGTGTGTGTACGTGCATATGTGTGTATGTGGGTGCGTGTGTATGTGTGTGCATGTGTATGTGCATATGTGTCCTGTAGGTGACTCAACATTTATAAGAGTTGATAAATCCATCAGGGTCAACGAGAGCAAATTACTTGTACATGCGGTAGTATGAGATTATTTATGTTAGTTTGAGGTGTGTAAAATAAATCATTAACATTTACATATTTAATTTCAGCTTCAAATGACGTAGTTCTTTAAATAAGACTTGTAATCCCAAATGTTCATGCTTGTTATCTTTGTGAAGAACAGATTGAAATTTAACCATCTTCTTCCTAAATTTGTGGACTGACAGAAAACTGCTCTTTTAAAAAAGTAAACCAGAAATTATTTTAATGCTACCTTTTATGTATGAAATTATAACATTAATAAAACTATTCTATGCCCTCTTAAATCAGTTTCTGAATATAACTTGTTTACTCCGTCCCAATGTAGGAATAGTTGTGAGTATGTAACCATTCTGTTTTGTACATCTTTTTCATGATTGGAACATCTAAAACCCGAAGTGTTCAGGCTGGTCATGGTGGCTCATGCCTGTAATGCCAGAACTTGGGGAGGTCAAAGCCTGTGGATCACTTGAGGCCAGGAGTTCGAGACCAGCCTGGCCAAAACTGTGAAACCTCATCTCTACTAAAAACACAAAAATTAGCTGGGCATGGTGGCGTATGCCTGTAATCCAGCTACTCGGGAGGCCGAGGCAGGAGAATCACTTGAACCCCGGGGTGGAGGTTGCAGTGAGCGGAGATCAGCCTGGGCAACAGAGCGAGGCTCTGTCTCAATAAATAAATAAATAAATAAATAAATAAATAAATAAATACCATAAGTGTTCAATTGTATCCATTCTATAATTTGGCAAAAGTTTTCGTCTTATTTAAAATTTACACTTACTTTTGAGCAGTCTGAACCTTTGATGGGATTTATCAGAAGAAGA
>NW_016811604.1:163078-166195 GCF_001698545.2 Rhinopithecus bieti
ATAAAGCTGATTCTCAAAAGTTAATGTCAGTGAGTGGAACTAATTAAAAGATATTATAAAATGTGTTTATTTTCTTCATTTCTATTCTTAACAGGCACACATAATAAACTGATAATTTTTTAAAAATCCAGTTGCTTATTTTCTTAATGATGCTAAGAAAATCGTTTTTTAAATTTATTTTTCTCTCTTAAAATGTATTAAAGCCATCACACACTCCAGGACACTAGGGAACCTACCAATTTTTCAGATGAGCCCTCATAAGCACACACATAGAGAGGTATGATGCAATTGCTGTGAAAAAGAAAAAAGAATTGCTAAGCTAATTTAATTATCTCACCTACGAAATCATGATAGGCCAGGAAAAAAATCATTTTTCTGTTTGGTACACATCTTCAATAATGTCAGTTATTTGGGAGAACGGAATGTAAAGCTTTCAACTCATTAGAAACAAACATAACCTTGAGGATTTCCTGAGTGTATTTTAAAAATAAGAATTCTGTGCTATTATGGGTTAAATCAGTAGTGGTTTACTTTTAAGCATACTCATTTCATGAAAATTTATGAGGGTGGATTTTTCCTCCTGAAACTCTTGGTACATACTAAATCTACAAACTTCGGTGCTTCCAAATGAGACCAAACTGCTTTGCTACACATTCTAAGCAAAGGAATGTGTGATGAAGATTGTGGCAGACCCCTTTAACTTAATGATTTTTTGCATCACCACAAGCCTCTTGTCTCGATAGATTTTTCTCTGCCATTTGTAACTAGGGCTGTGACTCCATTTTGTCTTCCCCTGGTAAACAGGTCTGATATATATACCTTGAAGCAAGGCAGGAGTCTATTCTCCTTAGTCAAAACACCCAGTGAACTCAGAAATGACTAGTGATATCAAATTTGTCATTATAATTGAAAAATAAACTTTAGATATTGGGATTTGTTTTAGTATCAAATTAGGATACAATAAAATATAGAAAGCTGACATGACTTGAATAAAAACAGCTAGTAACTTAATGGAATTTGAATCTGCAATTAAACTTGCTTCCCTGAATTGCCACTAATTAATTTGCTCTATCCTTTGCCTACGGGCCGAAACCAAACACCATAGTTGTTATTTCTATTTTTGTTCCTAACGACTAAAACTCACAGCAGAGCAAGCCAATAGATAAAATAAAATATTTTATAAATCATTTGGAGAAAACGATAACCCACTGAAGAATGGAAACTTCCCTTAAAATAATGCTAAGGCTCAGATGGATTTTTTTCATAGTTGCAAGCTAATTCTCGTCTGAAAATCTCAAGTGCATTATAGTTTACATTTGCTTTTTAAATAGAATTTGCGCCAGATATTAAACCATTTGCTTCCCTGTTTTACTCTTTTTTTTCTTTCATTGCTTTGTGCTTGAGAGAGAAAATTTTTTTCCAGGTTTTATAAAGACATGAGATGTTGAATCAAAATATATATTTTTTATTGAGATGTAACTTACATGCAGAAAATGCATAGATTTAAAGGACTGTCTTTGATGCCTTTTGTCTATTGTATACATCCATATGACAATGAACCAATTGAGGATACAGAACTTTTCATTACCTTAGAAAATCACGCCATGTACCCATTCTCCACCAATTAACTCTTCCACAGAGTTAGGAGAGACTCTTCCACAGAGAAAGGAGACCTTTCTCTGACTTCTACTGCCCTGAAACTGTTTTTCTCTTCTTATATTCCTCAATAATAAGAAAATATTACCTATTTCTCTGTAGGTTTTAACTAAATAAAACACTTGAGATTCATCGTGATGTTGTTTTGTCAGTAGCTTATTCATTTTATTGCGGTTGGTATTCCCTTGAACAAATGCATCAGTTTCTCCTTTTTTTCAGATGCTGGGCATTTGGGTTGTTTCCATGTTTTGACTGTAACAAATAAAGGTTCTATAAACATTTGTGTATCTGTCTTTGTAGAACATATTTCAGACAGGCCGAATCTTCTGTAATTCCTCTTGTGATTTTTTTTCTATGACCACTGAGTTTTAAAATTATCTTAATTTTAAAATATATAGGGCTTTCTCTGTCTCCGTGTCTGTCTTTCTCTTCCTCTTTGTCTCTGTGTCTTTTTCCCAATCCTTCCTCCTTCTCTCTCTCTCTCACACACATACACATCTCTTGCTTTGTTTTATGCCGTGGGGTTTTCTCTATGTATTTGATTGCCGTTGATTTATAATTTAACATTCTTTTAGCTAGGGAATATATTTGGTATGATTCCAATCCTTTGATAAGTTTTGAGACCTATTTTAAGGCGCAGCACATAGTCAATTTTAGTGAATGTGCACTTGCAAATCAGTGTACCTTCTGAAGTGGCTGGATATACTGTTCCATGATAGTCAATTAAGTAAATTCGGTTGATAAGATAATTGAAATCTTTCATATTTTTACTGAATGTTTGTTGGGTTATTGAGAGTGAGTGGATTTTTTCATATTTCTCCCATTACATCTATTTTTGTTTTCTACATTTTAAAACTCTGTTCTTAACATTTCTTGCAGTGCAAGCCTGCAGGAGAGAAATTCCTTCAGCAATTTACGGTTTTCATTCCATTGTTTTCTGCACACCCGTGTTTAAGGGAGACTGCAAGATCTCATTTATCTCACCGTTTTGCTCATGTAATGTGTCTTTTTATTCCCTCAGACTGTTTGAAGGTTTATTTATAATTTCAGTTTTCATTAGATTGACTACGGAGTGCCCAGGTGCAGGTTTCTTTGTGTACATCCTGCCTGGGGATCTCACATTATTTGGGTAATGTATTTTATCAGTTTTAGGAAGGTATTGGCCATTTTGTTTTTCAATACTATTTGGCTATTTTCTCAGTCTCATGTCTTTCTGACGCTCCAATTACACACACAACGTTTGATGTTGTCCAGTTACACACACAACGTTTGATGTCTATCAGTTGATATCTGCTCCTTTCGGTTTATCTACTTTTTTACTTACAAATTTGGTATCAGTTTGGATGTTTTTTCTGGACCTATGCCAAAGGTTACACAAACACACACACACAGTTTGCTTTCTAAGTTTCCTGTTGAGTAACTCTAATAAATATGTCATTTTAATAACATAATTTTATTTCT
>NW_016811604.1:166882-195593 GCF_001698545.2 Rhinopithecus bieti
AAGTCTTATTATGTTTGATTTGCATGTCAGATATTTTGCATAAAAGCATAGTAGAATGTGAAATATGTAATCTTTTTCTCCAGGAGAAAACCAGTCATTTTTTTTTTTTTTAAATTTCAAGCCCCTAATATGTGGGCTTGTGCCAATTTGACCTCTAGTTGAGCTGCATTTATGCTTTCTACCGCTTTAGTTTAATTTTCTAGTGGTTTTAAACTTTTCAAAGACATGTTCTGGGCTTTCTTTTCAGCATCCCTTGCAATCTTGAGCACTCGTATCATTTCATTTACTGGGTGGCTTCTCTTGTTTACCACCCAGCATTCATCTTTTAGGAGTTCTGTTAGCTTTCCAGTTCTGCTTCTATATTTTTGTTTTGGGGAGACCTTTTTCTCAACCGATCTCTTCCCCTAGTCTTTAGAGGGCAACTGCCTTGCAATCTGTGAAGGCCAAAGATGCCTTGAAGAATCTCTCTCAGCATTTTTCTGCTCCTGCGTTCAGAGAGTGGCGTTATAGAACTAGGGGTGGGCCTGAGGACCTCATAGGGATATAGCTCAACTCCTGTGTCCTGTGCCCAGGCATGCATGCACTGCTCATACATTCTGGGAAGACCTAAAAGGGGGAAATCCCCCGTACCTCTGGCACAGACCCTCCTGGAACTCTAATCTGCCTTACCAGCCCATTTGGTTATGGAAAGTTTGTTATAATTTTGGATTTTAAAATAAATTGCTACCCCTTTTCCTTCTTGTACTTCTTGCTCTAATCCATCAGGGAAAGGAAAAGCCATGGCCTATGTCTCCCTCACAAGGAAGTCATCTCTTTTCTATTGATTGCAGTAAATTTCTTTGCCTCCTGTGTTTATAATAAATTTAATTTGTATCATATGCAGTGTGTTTGGGTTGATAGGATGAGCGTGCTATTCTCTCATTACTTTCTATATTCTAATTGGAAGCTGAAGAAGCCCAGATATAAAATTTAAATTGAATGGCTACTAAAAAAGAACTGAAGGCAGTTACTCACGTAACTAATAATTCTGAAATATGAAAATGTATTTTGTATATTTATAAGTATGTAAATATACAAATAAAGAAGGCTATACAAATTCAAATAGCATATTTTATAAGTATGTATATTTTATATGCTTACATACACATATTTATTTATATAGTAAATACAGCATGGTGTACATATAGTATATATATGTATATATATATATATTTTTTTTTTTGAGATAGGGTCTCACTCCATCACCCAGGCTGAGATGCAATGGCATGATCTCGGCTCACTGCAACCTCCACCTTCCAGGTTCGAGCAATTCTCGTGCCTCAGCCTCCTGAGTAGCTGGAATTACAGATGTGTGCCACCACACTCAGCTAATTTTTGTATATACATGTAGTTTTTTTTTTTAGTAGAGACAGGGTTTCACCATGTTGGCCAGGCTGGTCTAAACTCCTGGCCTCAAGTTAATGACCCACTTCAGCCTCCCTAAGTGCTGGGACTACAGGTGTGAGTCACTGTGTCTGGCCTATATATATAGTATTTATATAGTGTATACTATATGGCATTTATATAGTATGTAGTATTTATATAGTATATACTATACACATGTTTATATTCACTATATATATTATATATGTATACACATTGTGTAAACATATAGTATACATATAGCATATACTATATATAGTATATATAATGTAAATTTATACACACTATATATTTACACTATATATTTATACATACTGTATATTTACATACACTAAATACAGTATATAGTGTGTATATAAATATGTATATAGTATATATTGTATATAACTATGTATATAGTATATACTATATATGTGTGTATATGTACTATATATAACTATATATAATATATACATATATAAGTATAATTGTCTCTCAGTTTCTGCAGCGTACTAGTTCCAGGACCCCAGCAGATGTCAAAATCCGAGGACACTCAAGTCCTTGTAAAAAAAAAAGGCATAGTATTTTCATATAACCTATGCACATCCTGCTGTATACTTTAAATAATCTCCAGATTACTTACATTACCCATATAATGTAGATGCTATGTAAATAGTTTTTATACTGTATTGTTTAGGGAATAATGACCAAAAAGTATGTACATGATCTCTACAGTTGTAATTATTTATCTTTTGCTTCCAAATAGTTTTGATCCTAGGTTAGTTTAATCCCTGGATACGGAGGGCCAACTGTGTGTGTGTGTGTGTGTGTTGTGTGTATACACACAACACACACACACACACAAGCCAATAAGTATCTGGCTTTATACGTAGATTTACATGTGAATTCTATACTTACGTCATTATATATACATATGCATGCACACACATACGTCATACCTATGAATCTTCTGAAACCATTTGTATTCATGACATTAAGTAGGGTCCAACCACTGTGAACAATAATGGGAACCTTTTATTTGTAGTCAGTATTCTATGACCTGGCGACAGAAGAAAAAGACCATAGCTACTTAAGGTTTCCCACAATAGACACTTTAATTTCGCAGCCCCTTTTGTGACACCTGAATATTCAGGCCTCCATAAAGTTATTTGAATGGGTTTTATTGAACATGCCTATCTTAGGAACATACTCGGTTCTTTGTAACCTCTAATATTAAAAAGTTCAAATAATTATATTTTTACGATGATGGCATGTAGTACATTACACTCCACAAATTGGAGACTGGGTATGCAGAATTAAGATAAAATGCATTACGGATATCCTACTGAAGAAGAATCTCTTGGGAATGATAGCGTCCAAGTCTCTCTGTGTTTAGTAGTTAGAAACTATACCTCCCAGGCTCAGAAATGAAGAAGGAGAAAAAGACATTTTCCCCAGAAACAGAGGTCGAACTGACTTCCCTGCCATGCTGTAGCCTCTTTTCTAACTTTCCTAATTGACTTTTGCATTCTATTATAACACAAACATTCTTTAATATCATTCCTTCCACTTCACCCAACTTGCTTAGCCAAACCTCAGTCTGTGTTGTAACTCCCACACCTGTTGCAGTTTAAAAAGCAGCTGTTACTATTTAGTTTGACCTGCTCGGAGCTATCAAGTTAGACTGGATTCACCTGACTGGTTCTGCTAGTTGAGGTCAGGCTGCCCCAAGGCTTTGGCCAGGGTAAGTCAACTAAGTGGCTCTCTCCCTTCTTGGAGGCAGCTGGAAGGTGACTGGGGGCTTGTTGATAGAAGATGAACCCAGATGTGATTTGTCTTGGGTAACAGATAGGTGCAGATGGAAGGGATGGAGCAGTAATCTTCACATAGTTATAGGAGGAATTTATATTGGATGGACATGGATACAGAGAAGGGTGAAAAACCATGATCTCTACTGTCATCAACCTCCCACACCTGGATGCCCTTTCAGGTCAGTTGGTACTCTTGACTAAGGCAAACCTTCTATTTTGCAACTCCTGAGCTAGCTTCTGTGTTTCAGCTAATCCCAGCTTTACCTGTGTATTCAAACCTCTCCCCAGTATAAATTATATATTCCTATCAGCCTGCAAATGGGACTTTCTGGTTTGCAAGTTTGAATTTGAAGGATAATCCTATAATCAGTAATTATGTACTTGTAGTTAAAATATGATTTAGAATAAGGTCATCAGGTGAATAATACTGGCTTGATGAAGGACACACAAATATGCTTAATAGTAAGAATTTTCGGGGAAAGAACACTGATGAGAGATACGTAATGCATGCAATTATTCTTTAACTTCATGTAAAATTATAGATAATCTTCAAAATACAACATAAAGCACTATTAGTGTCAGATTTCTACTTTAAAAAATCAGGTACATAAGTTGTATGTGGATATGTGTATTTTTGTGTGTCTATACACATACACACACATATATGTATATACATATATGTATAAAACTGTATTGCAATGCCTCCAATAGGTGGCTATTTATTTGAAAGTCAAATCTATTAAAATTAAATACAAATTAAAATCAGCTTCTTCATTTATACTTGCCACACTCAAGTACATAGTGGCCATCAGTTTATGCCTACCATACCAGGCTGTATCGTGGTAGAATATTTGTTTCTTTATAGAAAATTTCCCTTGTTCTTTGATAGCCATTATATTCAGACACTTTAATTATTCATAAGATGATCACATCTCTTCTTGGGGATTTAAATGACCAATATCTCCATGTTTATCAATCTGCCCTATGCTGAACTTACTTTAAAAAAGCAAATAGTAACAGAAAAGGATATTCCCATTGCGGATAATTTCCAAAGAAGAAATTACATTGAATAATTGAAAAGTGCAGCCTGTGGTTGTGCTTTGGTGAAGTCAGTAGGACTGGGCCTTGCATTGGAAAAATGACATAGGTAATAGGCTCTGCCAATCAGTCTAATATGCCTGGCCTTTAACAGAACGAAAAGGACGGAGAATGACGCTTCTTAGTTGGACAACCCGAACCGTTGATCATTTAGACTCCGCGAGCTTCAAAAAACTAGGATTCCTCTATTTTATTATGTCGGGGAAATGCTTGTCTGTGTGTTCTTCTCTTAGAAAAGTATTCTGTTTCTTGGGATCATGCGTATCAAAGAGTATCTGACTTAGGCAGAATGTTGCAAAACAAACTGAAAGCGGGCGGATGCACGTGGCTCATGCCTATAACCCCAGCACTTGAGCTAAGGCAGGAGGTCCCCTAGCAAATCTGAAGCAGGAGTTTGAGACTAGCCTGGCAACACAGCAAGACCACATCTCTACAAAAAAAAAAAAAAAAAAAAAAAAAAAAAAAAAAAATTAATTTAGCCAGGTGATGGGGGTGTGCCGCTGGTGTGCTGCTACTCAGCCGAGGCGAGCAGGGGAGAATTGTTGAGCCCTAAAGTCAAGGCTTGCAGTGAGCTATGATTGCCAGCACTGGACTCCAGACGGCAACAGTGCCAGATCCCATCCTTAAAACACCACACACACACACACCACACCACACAACACACACACAACACACAGAGCCACACCATATAAAGCTATAGCTTGGTTAGCGTCACAGCCTCCTCTTGTCGCTAGCATTAAAAATCTATTTTGAGGACGAGGATGTCTCAAATAACCTTTGTCTTTCCCACACATGGTCTGCCTGCCTTCCCCGATCTATTCAGTGTTACCAGTGAAGGTAAGCACTGGAACCAATTCCAGTCAGCTCGGCTGGTGCCCAGGTAGAAAGGAAAATCAAGCCAGTATGAGCTTAATTTTGTCTTTATATCAGCTACTAGCTGAAAGCTTTTTAACCATGCAGGTCATCGAATTGAAGATTATACAACCGATCTCTTGTTTTCCCAGACAAATGCCTTTCTTCAATCTTCAGGAGAATAAGTATTGAAGTCGTGATTAGTTTTCTAAACTTCCTTAAAATGCAGTTAGTTAAATTATCTCTTGTAGATTTCCCATTGTACTTCTCATTTCTTCTTAAAATCACAATAGGTCATGTCATTTAAAAATCGGTCGTTTCGTTGTTTCAAGTGTGCAGTAATTTAGAGACTCCTCTTAATTATTTAAATGATCTGGTTTGTATCTATATTGACGATCTGGCTCAAAGTAAAGTAAAGAATGGCATTGACTGAATCTCTGCAAAATTAAATGACTTGCATAGAGGGAGAGAGTCAGAAGAAGTGTGTTTTTTAAAAATTTACTTGGGCAGGGAAATGAGGAAAGAGACTGTGGTATCTATAACTTGTTTTCTCAGATAATGTTAAAGCCTAGCTCTTATATAAATGTTGTCCTTTTTTAGAACCTTAAAAACAACAGCTTTCAAACAATAGAGGAAGAAGTAACATCAGTATAATGATAGCTGACCACAACAGTCATGAAGTCATGAAAATATTCCACTTAGACGAGCTTCTTATATCTTTAACTGCACTAGAATGAATGCATAAGACTTTTCTTCTTTCTTATGCCTGATATTGATAAAAAGCAAAGTTATAATGGTCAACACATGTTTAAGAGCTAAAGAGATGTCATATGGATTACGCATACATTAATTTTCATAATGTATCTTGGAAACAAAGTGATGAATTCTGGTTCCGCCACTGTGTTTTCCTGCTTTGAAGTGGCTAATTATTTGGGCAAAGAGAAGTTTGATGTTCTCTCCACAAGGTACTCAGAAGAGAAAACGTCATGCCTTGAAAATGTGTATCATTAGTGACGGCTCTATTTGCCACCTTAGTAACCTTCCTGCCATGTAACTTCAGTTCTTGGTTTGATATCTAATATTGACAGATCTTGTCTTCCAAAGTAAAGTTAAAGAATTGAGTCATTGACTGGAAATCTCTGCAAAATTAAAAATAAACTTGCATAGAGGAGAGAGTCCAGGAAGAAGCTGGTGTTTTTCTTAACAACAGTTACTTGTTTAAAATAGGGTAGTCTAAAGGGGCTAGTCTGGGCCACTGTACTCCCGCCTGTGGTTGGGGTCAAAGCTACAGTTTGTGTCAAGCATGTTTCATCTGTATTTATTCTGAAGCACAGACAACAGGGGCCATGGCATGTCACTGGAGGTGAAGGTAAACCTGCCAGTGCAGGCACATGTTAAACCTCCACTCACATCATATGGACTCATCTTCTATTGACCAAACACAATCATATGTTCAAAGTCAAGAGGAAAGAAATGCTTAGCAAGGAGTGCATATATTATTATTTCCAGAAAAGTGAAAAATTAGGACAAATTATTGAATCTTCCACGTGCATCTTCTTGTGTGAGTTGGAAGATAGAGTGTTTACTGTTAGACAAGGATAAAACATTACACTTAAGTATGAAGAGACGGATGGATAGAGTGATCACTGTCGAATGGGCTTAACCATTGAGTCAACTGGTCTGCGTCAGATATGGGAGACAGAAATGACCAAGACAGTGGCACTGGCTTAAAGGAGTAGAGTTCCATGCATTTGAACATGATATCATGATGAAAGGTAACTAGAAAATGGATATCTATAAGAGAAGGGCACCAATTTGTACACAAGTATGGAAACCTGGAAGTAGATTGAGGTTTAGGAAGAGTGACTCAAGTCACAAGACCAGC
This sequence comes from Rhinopithecus bieti, assembly GCF_001698545.2. NCBI lineage: Eukaryota > Metazoa > Chordata > Mammalia > Primates > Cercopithecidae > Rhinopithecus > Rhinopithecus bieti. Next base: position 173,930 of record NW_016811604.1, read on the forward strand.
CTTAGAATATGAAGTCTGCCATCATCAAATAACACTTCTGAGACTCAGTGTCTTCCACCCAAATGTCCCAGAAAACAGTACAATCTAAGTAATGTGACTCTTTAAGATTCCCCTGACATAAGGCAGGATTAACTTTGATGAAGGAACTGGCAAATTATAGTGATGATACTGAGAACTCTATAGCTTAATGAATTTGTCAAAGTTACTTAGAGTCAACAGAAGATCCCAAATGTGAAACTCATTCCTCTTGATACCTTTAAACTGGGTAAAGGATACAATTAGGAACTCTTGATAATTCTAGAAAATTCCATTTCTTCTGCCTGTTGGAAATTTTCTTTACATGACCTTCAAGACAGAACATGAGTGGTTTATTATACATCTTCTGTTACATTGGGCTATAAACCTATGCTACACAGACCATTCTACTAAAATTTGGTCCAAGCCATCCCATATCACTTTGTCATTTGATTACCAATCTTGCTACCTTGGACGATATAGTACTTGCTTACAGACCGGTGATAATAATGTTCTCCTGCAACAGATAGCTGCCTCTAATGTAGTTCCTTAAATATTTGCCCAAACTATTCAGAAACACTGGAATTTTTTTGTTATAATGTTCTGGAGTCTGGCTGGAGATTATTCAATCACTGTTGTCACCAACCTAAATCAATGTTGCATGCAGTGGAATAAATAACTTGGCATAATCAACTGTTTCATGCATTTTTGTAAGAAGCTTGTCTTCAACCATTTCTTCCACTTAAAAGTGACTTTGAAATTGAGCATCATTGCATAATTTTGTGACAGCTGACTTACATTTTTGAGGTCAGATATTTAGAAATAACTAACCTTGCACGTGGATGACAAGACATGTTATAAATCAAGACAGAAAAATGCCACCTTTCCCATTTTTAAAAAATTTCACGTGCCTCCTACACACCCAACAGCTAGTTACATTGTCTCATCTTCTCAGCACTTCTTTTTCCCCAGCATAGAAACAAATTGGAGATGATAGACAAAGCTCTCTTGGCAAATTCCAAAAGGATGTGAAATTTCAGTGTCACGTATAGTCCAAGACCCCTATTTTCATATGTTCATGGTATATAAAATTCCAAAAAGATGTGAAATTTCAATGTCATATATAGTCCAACACCCCTATTTTCACGTGTTCATGATATAAATTTCAGCTGATAAAATCAGCATTAGTAAATAGATTTATACAAGCAACTGAATATTTTCTAAAAATCACATTTCATTGTACTCTTACTGAATTGGGGCAAAGGGTGGTTGTGTGGAAGAAAGAAAATATGCATATATTTTCAGATGCCATGTCTTATTATTTTAAAAGTGTATCTTCCCATTGGAAAACAAATAAGTGGGAGAAAAGTCTATGTTGTATTGTAGCATAAAAAAATAATTACAGTCAAGTTTGGTAATTATTGCCATAAGATAGAAGTCTTCAACTATAGAAGGGATCTTAGAAAGTATTTTATTCAACCCAGTTAATACATGTATGAGAAAGCTGAGAACAAGAATTGTGTTTTATTTTACTCCCAGTTCGCACGTTTTTAATTTCCTAACTGTATTTTTCAAACAGATATGCATGGGAAATTCCACATCAAATTAAATAAATTAGTAAATACAGAAAAAACAAAGGAGAACAAGATTCTTCCCTGAAGTATATTTCAGGGATTTCATTAATCTCATGTATAATGTTAATCTATAAATCTTATGAGATCCCTATGCCTCCTCCTACCTCTCTCCCTCAGGGCAGTTCCTGAAATGAGTGTTTTGGGCAATGCAATGTAGAAAGCGTTACTTACCACATGCCCCTAACTCTATCATGGCCCCCTCTGAACAGAGGCAGTTGTCAATGAGCTGATATTATTTGTTCCTCTTCAAGATGTGTCTCCAGATGGGTCCATCATTATGGATAGACAGAAAATGCCTGCAATCTACAATAATTTTTTATGTCAGGACTAATTGCACGGACTTCAAATATTTCACTAGGAAATTATATACCAATTCTAGAATATAATTTCTGCAGGTGTGCTTAACTCTTAATTTGTTAAAAAAACTCTGTTGTTTCTATAAAATTAATATAAAAATGGAACAAATTAAATAGGAAGAGGAATATATACAGTTTTAAAATGAAAAAGGAATTATATATTTATACATTCCTGTGGAAATACCTCATGATGTATTGGGTGGCTATATTATATTTCATGGCTTATCGCTCTCTCTCTCTCTATATATATATATACACACACACACGCACATATATACACACACATATATACACATACATATATTAATATATACTCATACATGTATTAATATATACTCATACATGCGTATATAGTCATTGATTTATATACACAAATTTCTTTGCTATTTATATTCATAGCTATATGTGTATATCTATGTCTATCTATATATGTATCTCTCTATATATCTATATATATATCTATAGATACCCCAGTGCTATAATACATGTGTATAAATCTATCATCCTATTATCTGTTCATATTATCTATCTATCTATTATCTATCTATCTATCTATCTATCTATCGTATCCTATCATATATGCCACAAATAAGGCGGAAAAGAGTTTTGGGTTTCAGATACTAAACCCTCATCGCCTTGACATCAATAGGGAATTTGGTTCTCTAGCCATTTTAGTCACAAAATCTCTTTTCTATCTTCAATACTGTCTTGGCATCCAGGACCACATCTCATTAATCATTCCTTAGTACTAGCCGACCTTTGTACAATACCAGTACCTGTTGCAGGAATAGACACATTTGGTTTAATATACATGTTCGGCTTAAGCAGTCCCAAGGAGAAAGGAGGAATTTTTTTTAAATGGCGTAAAAAACTGGGAGAACACAAATATTTGGAGAAGAGACAAGCTTAGTTCGTCACACAAATATTGACTGGTCCCTGAAGGAAAAGCAACAAAATGGACAAATTACAACTTTTAATGAAAAAACTCCTTTTGAACAATAACCAAAACTTAGAATACTGATAGATAACCAATACTATTAAGTCAAAATTAATTATTATAATAGAATATATATTGAACATTCACAGTATTTACCAAGAATATCTGATAGAGCCATTAATCACTGACGGAGTCTCTCTTAGTAAAGTCATTAAAAGTTCAATTACTAGAAAGCTAATCCCTATTCTCTTCAATGACACCTTTTAATCAGGAAATCTATGGTAGCCAAAAAAAACTATGAAACTGTATGCTTGATGTCCAGCTTTCTCCATGTTCACCATGCCTGCTAAAAAGCACTAATAAACAAAACAAAAAGCCTTAAATCAAAAATCGATTTGGTTTAGAAGGGGAAAGCACTGCTAACCCTGCTAACCCACGATGACATAGAGAACTCTGAGAAGTACCAGTTCATTGCAAGCCACAGTGCTAATTTGAGGAAGAAGGGAGAAAATTTTAAATAGTTTCTATAAAATCGCCCTTAAGTTATTTGGGCCACTCCTAATACATTTCCATGGATTGGTGGTCTGGAGAACATAAATACGCGGGCTCCAATTACGATAAATCTTGGATGCTTTCTTCACAAAACTAAAGTTCCATAATCACACCCGCTTGAATGGAAAATCAAGGTGTTGCAGAGATGCCACCGTTTACTCAACTTCCCTTTCGACAAGCGACCCATAGTCCACTGAATTTTTGTCAAAATCCCAATTGCCAAGGAAAATGTATGGGAACTGTTATCATGGGGTCAGATTTCCCTGCAGAAGATATTGCAGGTAGACCTTTACATATCTATGGGTAGCTTTCGTTTAACTACCTAGCTCGATGACTCGTTTTTTGGAAGCCAAGCTTTAGGATTCAATTATTCAAAGCCAACGAGTCTCCATCTAAAAAATGGCCCCCACTTCAATAAAATAATATCTCACCAATACGTTCATGCTTCCATTTATCTGGATGTGATTATGGGGGGACTTTTGCTGAAGGAATCTACAAAATTATTGCTTAATTGGCATGCTTATTTATTTTCTCAGACGCCGTCATGGGAATTTATAAACGTGGACAAAATCACTTGAAGCATTTCTTAAAATCTTTTTGTTAAAATTCTGCTACTTCATCTGAATTCTTTTCTCTCTCTCTCTCTCTCTCTCTCTCTCTCTCTCTCTGCTGTGCTGTGGTATACATATTCCTCTTGTTTATAATTTCCCATTTCACGTTGGTTTTCCTATTAGTTCTGTTTCTGAATTTATATTAACATTTTACATGTCTTAATTCTTCCTAGATTTCAGTAATTTCTGCTTAATTTTGCTCTTATTAGCCCTTCAAAGTCAGAACTCAGCAACTCAAAGCAGGGACTTAATTGCCATGCCAGTTGTTAATTTCCTAATTACAGACAAATCAGTACATAGTAATGCGTCTTTAACTTTTAAATGGTTCGCCAGCGGAAAATCTAGATGTGAATGCTCTGTAAAACCATTTTTACATATAAATTTCTCCAAACTTCCAGAAAATACATAAAAGAAGTTAAAATAAGTATATTTGCTTTCATTCAAATAAATAAAACTTGATGCATTTGTGTTAATATGGCCCTTTATCTAGATTGTACCTCTTATTTTCCCGAGACTTGCGTAAACCAAGCCTATGTATCCCCATTCAGCGTTTTGATGAGTTTTGCTACATTGCATTATTCATTTATTTGTCTTTTCTGCGAAGCCCCGATCCTCAACAAAATTTTCTCCTTAAATTATCAAGGCGAATATTATTCAATTTTACAGCGCAATTTTCCTCAGTAAATGATGGACGATATTCAGGTTTCAATAACGGTCATTTGCTAAGCCGTCAGTTTGCTACGCATATAGTTTCTAAGAGAATACTTCCACCTCCTAATATCAGCAATAGAGGACGGATAAATTATTTGTAATGTATCTATATAATTTCATCTATTACTTTGACAATACTGATTGTTGCTTATTATCATCAATTGAAAGAACCACATATACAAATATGTGTGGCAATATAAAAATTTAAAATCAGTATAATATGTATTTCTAACCCACAGAAACAATCTGGTGGTATATACAGTGAAATGTAGAGCAGTTATTCTAGGCAGTAAAAGAAAGGTATTTTCTTCTTTGGGAGTTTTGGTGCTTTTGCAGCAGTTTTTTTTTTTTTTTTTTTAAGGAGACAGGGTCTCTTGTTCTTATGTTGCAGGCTGGAGTGCAGTGGTGCAGTCATGTTCACTCCAGCCTCTACCTTCTGCGACTCAAGGGATCCTCTCTGGCCTTAGTCTCCCGACTTAGCGTACTACAGATACCACTGTATATGTTATTATTGTAGATACAGTGTCTTTGCTGTGTTGTCTAGGCTAGCTTTGTAGATTTTTTTGACAATGTTATGTTTGCTTATGAGATGAAATAACATAATAATAAGCATTTAAAAAATGTACATTTCACTATTTTGAACAGCTTCATTGCTAGAAGATAAGCTACAGAATTATGAATCTGGAAACATAGGATGCAGGATGATATATTATAATTATAATAATTATGGTAATATCCATTTTTTTTCTCTTTTTTTTTTTTTTTTTTTTAGTATTTCATAATCACTTTGCCTTTCCTTCAGGTCAAATAATGACTGGAATGTGATGGAGAGAAGAGACAGCACACAGTTGAAAATTTCCTGATGAAAGGTAAAGAAAGTAAAACCAGGGTATATCAGAACTTAGATAAATCAGGGAGAAGATGGTTACCAATTAACTTAATCTAGACGGCAAAAGGCTTATAACATGAAAAATTACTCCCTTTAGCTTCATTTTTTTTGGTTTCCTTGCTTTCATTAATATTCCTTTGGACTTCATACACTTATACAGGATCTATGTGGCCTCCAGAATACCCTTTTAAGTTGGCATTGAATGGCAGCCAGTTGAATGATGGCCCCCATAATGTTTACTTAAAAAAAATATCACAAAGACTTGGGAGAACCTGGAAGTGGTAGGATTTAGTTTTATGGATGCTGTGGTGGGACTGTGGAGATGCTAACTGATTGCCTCTCAGAGTGACCCACTCATCTTCATTCTTCTGGAAGTTTCTGCCCACCGAATGCTCCCAGATTCCTCCTTTTCTGGGAAATGCGTTAAACTGCAGCCTTCCCTAAGCTTACAAAACCCTCGGCTTGATGAACCTTGGCCAGTTATTGATTGGGTGGGGTTTGAAGCATTGTGCCACTTAAAACTTTCAATTTTAGAAAATTCTGATGCACCATCCTAACTTCCAGAACTCCCTCACAGGTGGGCTGACGTCTCTGTTGCAGCCATATTTGCAAGGACAGTTCTCCTAGCCAATCTCACTTTCCTTTCTTTTTTCTAGTTGCACTTGTATTCCCAAAAACATTCTCCAGAAAGCTTTCTGGCATACAACCCTCTGTCGCTGTCTGTTTCTAGGGAACCAGCTTTAAGACAATTGTTAAATATAAATTGTATTCAGAGCAGATGCAAGGCGTGGGAAAAAGTGTGTGTGGTGTGGGGGTTGGGTGGGTTAACCCAAAGATTAACGATGTAAAATGAGATGGAGTTAAGAAGTAGGAACACGGTTAGGGTGCACTTTCCAACCATTCGCTGAATATCAGGCACATTAACCTTGAGTAATTAGGCATATCGCTAGTTAGGAAGGAACAACAACAGAAGATAAAATGCCTTTAGGTTAGAAGTGTTCATAATATCACAAAAGCATGACTTTTTGGGTCATGGGATAATTTTGTGATGTTGGCCAGTAATAAGAGTAATTATTATTACTCTAATCACAGTTACAATTTAGTCCGGACTTAGGATATGCCAGACTCTTCTAGGTACTTTGCGAGCTTTTTGTAGGAAAAAAAACAAAAAACAAAAGTCTCTGAGGTAGGTACAATTATCACTTGCTTTTTTTAGAGATGCAAAAACTGTGGTATAGAAAGATTAAGAAATTTCCCTTCAATTGCATAGACTCCAGTTTCAGGAAGATGCAATAGAAATTTGTCAGATAATTGGATAATTACAAAACATCATTAGGAGGTATGGTTGGCTATATTCACATAATGCTACTCTTAATATTATTGATTTATTGAGATTATGTTATGTGCCAAACACTGTACTAAGAACATTTCTATACATTTTTCATTTAAGCTTCATCAACTATTTTTTAGCTTATGGGGAAACTGAGGTTTCATAGAAGTGAGGACACTTTGTGTAGCTGCCTAAAGGCAAAATCAGAACTCGGGCATTCCAGCCCCAGAACCTGTGGGTTTGCACACTATTATAGTTCATCCACTTCCTTGGCAAAATCAAATCTGTAGACAGTGATTTCATTGTTAGGTAATACTTTCATTGTTGAGAGTTCATGCCAGCGTCCATGGGTCTTCCCTTTGTCCAGGTGTTGGTCATGACTGATACAATTCATGCATGTCTGTCTTAACTTTAGAATTTCTAACAAGACACCTAGGAAATGAAATGTAACGCATATATAGACAGCTGAGTCATGCGATGTCTCAACTATCATTGAAATCAAATATTGCATTCTATTTCAATGGGATGATGCCATTATTTTGGAACTTTCAGTTGTGAAAAAAGACAAATATAAAATGAACTTCCAAGGCACTGTCACATATCTCTGAAAGTTAGTATCCTATGCAGACTTTAATCTCCTAACCACCCCCACATCCAATTCCCATACTCATTATCCCCAGTTTACTTTGAAGCACATCTCATACAACATATTTCAAAAATTAAAATATGACATATTGCCGTATGGATGGACATAGATTTAAAAGGTCAGGATTCTTCCATTGAAGTAATTTTTCAAATTTACTATAAATCTTCTTCTCCTCCACGCCCTCCTCTTCCTCCTTCCCCTCTTTTTTCTTCTTTTCCTCCTCCTTCTCACCCTTCGTTTTGTTCTTCTTTATTTACTCCCATTTCTTCTTCTCTTCTTCCTCTGCCTCATCCTCCTCATTCTTCTTTTCTCTTCCTCCTCCTCCTCCTCCTTCCCTCCTGTTTCTGCTTCTGCTTTTTATTTGTTTTTCTTCTTGTCTCTCTTCCTCTCCTAGCCTCCTCTTTCTCCACTATCTTCCTATTTTTCATCTTCTTCTTATAAATTTTGTTTGAATCAGTATCCTACAAGTTCCACACATCACATTTGTTTACTATGCCCCCATTTTTGTCTCCCTATTTTTTGGTGTTGAATAAAAACTGGGTCTCTGTGTTACTGACAGCAAATCCGTATGGGTCTGCAGCAACCTCAATTCTTGACTCCTCAGAAGAAAGAATTAGATTGAGAGGCATAAGGCAGAGAGAGAGAGAGAGAAATCAAGGCAAGTTCTAGAGCAGGAGTGAAAGTTTATTAAAAAGCTTTAGAGCAGAAACGAAAGAAAGTACAGTACACTTGGAAGAGGGCCAAGCAGGCGACTTGAGAGATCAAGTCCACGGTTTGACCTTTTGACTTGGGGTCTTATATGTTGGCATGCTTCCATGCTCTTATGTCCCTTCTTTTCTTGATTTTTCCCTTTGGGTGGGCTGTCTGCATGCACAGTGGCCTGCCAGCTCTTGGGACGTGAGCATGTGCAGTGTGTTTCCTGAAGTTGTATGCATGCTCACTTGAGGCATTCTTCCCTTACCAGTTGAATCATATACCAGTTAAACTCCACAATTTTGCGTCTTAATGCACATGCTTGAGCCTACTCATCCAACTCCTGAGATCTTACCAGAAAGCTGCTGATCACCCATTTCAGGTGTTTCTGTTTATTGGAAGACTGCCTTTCCCTGGCGCTGGCTGTGACCAATTATTATTCTAGAGAGACAGTTATCAACCACCTGATCATTATCTGATGATGGGGGTTGGTCCTGGTAGTGGGGGGCCGTCTCCTGCCCTGCTCATGTCTGCCTGACTACCTACTATAACTCCTGGAGCCATGTGGTGACATTCACTGTACTTCTCCATCCCTACAGTTCCTCCAAGCTGGAACTTGCATCTAGAATTTTTATCAGATTCAAGTCTTAATGTTTAGCAGCAGAACTGTCTCATAATTGGTGCTGAGTTCTTCCACCAGCAACTACATAATGCCTCTTTGTCTCTCTTTGGGGAAGCTAAAAGTTAATGATCATTGATGAGATTTGTCTTCATAAGGAGTTGCAAAATGGTGATAGCGTAATTATATACATCTTTCTTCGTTTGGTTGGAATTCTTTAAAGTGAAAATTTCCTTCATCAACTGTATGGTTCCTAAGAATTCAAGACTATCCAAAACTATAGGATGGTGTTTGTAGGACACAACAGCTGACTTGAATGGACTCCCACTGGCTAAAGATGACACACTTTGACCATCAATAAGAATGATAATTTGAATGCATTTCAATACATCAAATTTGATAAAAGACATGAGTTCCCAATGATGTTAAAGATATGCACATTGATTGTCTTTAGAAAATACTTGAGGATCATTTCATTACACTGCGAACTGAAAAATAAAACAAAAATCATGTGTCCTACTTTTCCTAAATAAACTCTTGATCAGATTAATCAATAACATTTTAAAAGATATATTTTTATGGAATCACTTATGAGACACCATGTTGTATAATACACAGATCTTCAGTTTCCTGTTATAAAATCTTTAGCCACTGAGATATATATTATATATATATATATATATATATATATATATATATATTATATTATATATATAATATACAACTAATGTGTTCAATATTACAACGAAAATGAGGAAAGAGACAATGCTGGATTTTGGGACATTGGCACATAAACCCACTGAGCTGTTAGTTGACATGCCAACGACAACGCTGGTCAATGTGCATTTTGTGTTGCCTGGAGGGAAGATATAATATCCCACTTTATTGACGGTGATGCATATACAATCTTGAGTATTAACTTCAGAGCATAAAAGATAATTTATCAAAGGATATTAACTTCTCAACACCTGTGGTGTGAGTTATCTCCTAATGATTCTCATACCTCTAATATATGAGATAAATTCAACAAAATTGAGGTGAAATGAAAGGATCAAAATAATTGTGACAAAGTTAGATACATATAAAATAAATTATAATAACTATCTTAAAATTCAAAGAGAATGATTTCAGATCTCATGATTTTAACTTCCAACTTTGTTATGTAGTGAGATAGTTTCTAATTTTACTTAGACACAGAATTTTGTGTCTAAGACACAAAATGAGCCACAATGGTAATTTTAACTTGGGACATCAATTAAAGGAATCTTTCTTTAACACTAACGTATATTTTACATCAAAAGGAAAAGAATACAATGGTGGAAGTTTGGGAATATCACTGGAACACAAATGTCCTGAAGGTCCACAGCCCCACAGGTTGGAAATCACAGGTCATGGATAATTTAATAAGACTCCAGGCAGTGTTCCCAGGGTTCATCGTTTCTCTGCTCTCCACTGAAAACACAGTGAGAGGGGGAAAAAATTAGGTGGCATCAGTACAAAATATTATGCAAACACTGACTATTTAATCTACTTGTCACTATTGTGATGTGAGGCATTGCTATTTGCTGGTGGGAAAATAGATTTGGACCTTTAAATACCTATACATTTAAATAGCCATTTGGTTCTAGCATACAAAGCATCTTCCATATTAATAAGGTCACCAAAATGTTGATCTGAGCAGGAGCTACTGATGAAAGAAAAGAAAAAGCCCACTGATTCTGAAGAGTAGGCTCACTACTTCAACATATTTAGACATGGCAATTTGGGTCAACAGGAATATGTTTTTAAATGTATCAATTCTATCTTCTAAAGAACCAACCTATGAATCACAATCCCTCAGGGTTAACAGTTGGATACTCCTGGGTTCAAAGAGCAATCTTTGCCAGGCATGGTGTCTCACACCTGTAGTCCCAGTACTTTGGGAGGCCAAGGCAGGAGGACCACCTGAGGTCAGGAGTTTGAGAGGAGCCTGGCCAACATGGTGAAACCCCACCTCTACTAAAAATACAAAAATTAGCCAGGCATGGTGGCGTGCGCCTGTAGTCCCAACTACTTGGGAGGCTGAGGCAGGAGAATCACTTGAACCCAGGAGGCGGAGGTTGCAGTGAGCCGAGATCATGCCACTACACTCTAGCCTGGGTGACAGAGCGAGACTCCATCTCAAAAAAAAAAAAAAAACCCCACCAGTCTTGGACTTTACAAGCTGTGTGTTCTTGACCAAGTTATTAATTCTACTTATTTTTGGGGGGCCATTCTGAGAATTAGAGCTAATGAAGCTAACATTTTTGGCACAAAGGTGGGTATTTAATAAACACTAGCTCTTATTCTGAGATTAAGTCATGAGGCTGGCAAAGTTTTCGAAATGCATCCCCAAACATAGCTTTTATGGTCCCCTCCACTGCCATGCGTTAGTTTAACCATGCATTTATTTATTCACACATTTATAAAATAAGTTTAAGCACTGCCCTCTATCTGAGCTTAGGTATTATTAACAAATACATGTGTTTTAGGAGAGAACATTCTATTGGGAGAGAAAGATGAAACATCTAACTGTGAATTAAAAGAGCTAGAGACTAGATTGGAGTGGAAATGTGGATTCAAAATGGTGCATGTCAATGGGTGGACGTCTACTAACAACCCAGCCAAGGTTCAGTGTGGTGATAAATACGCAGCAAAACATGGGTATTAATCCCAGGAGTCCAAAGCAGGAGGATCACTTGAGGCCAGGAGTTTGAGACCAGCCTGGGCAACATGGCAACACCCTGTCTCCACACGAAATTGTAACAAAAATTTGCTGAGCATGGTAGCATATACCTGTAATCCCAGCTACTTGGAAGGCTGAGGTGGAAGGATCTCTTGAGTCCAGGAGGCTGAGGTTGCAGTGAGCTATGACTGCGCCATTGCACTCCAGCCTGGAAAACACAGTGAGACCCTGACTCAAAAAATAATAACAAAAAATGGAGAGTTCTGGGTAACCTAAAGTCAGAAGTGATATCCCATCACTTTTCCTATATCCAATTTTTTAGAAGCACATCACTAAGACCATCCCAAGCCAGTGAGATCTCTTGTACCTCCTCATTTTATTTCCAAGAAGTTGCCTGTTGCTTCACGTAAGGATCAGCAAAATAAATATGTGTTGGTTGATTAAATGAATGTAAATCTGGAATTAAGGCAGGGTGCAAGTGCTGGTGTCTTTGGGATAATAATAACAACGAAAATGGTAATGATAACACTTATATAATACTTGTTAGCAGCCAGGCATTGTTCTAAACACTTCGTGTATTTACTCATCTAATCCTCACAGGAGTCCTGTAAGGGAGTTAGTATATTATTCACATTTTACAGATGAGAACGATGAGAAACAAAAAGGTTGAGTCACTGGCTTGAACTCACCCTACCAGCATGTCTTGAATACATGATTTGAACCCCAAGAGGTTTGGAGTCAATGTCTGTAGACTTAACCAATAGCAGCTCTCAGAAATAGGCAAGATGCTGAAATATTTTAACAGTAAATCAACAACTCAAAATATAAATGTTATTAGTTGCCTTAATGTAAATACAACGCATAAATAACTGTTTCACTTGGAAGAATTTCCCCTTTAGAAAATTTAAAAGAAAACAAAAACAATCAAGTCATACATACAAGGAACTCCCTGAAACTTCCCCTTCACACCTCCAAATGAGGCACGTCCACTGAAATCCTGTGGCATGTGTTTCGCATATCCTTTCCTCCCCCTTTCTAACTATATCAATTTGTCCCTTCCTAGTACCTCTCAGAAGTTAATCTAGAACTCCTTTTGTCCTTTACATGGGAGACAGAGAATTTTGTTGAGAAAGTAACGGAGTATCTAGCCAATCTTACAGAAAGTAGGGCAGATTGGCTTAAAGTTCAACCTTGAGTATCTGTCTGTGGTCTGTGTCCTGGGACTATCATTTTATTACTTCTACAGCATTAGTTAGTTACTTAAACTTCTGGAGTTTCAGTTTCCTCCATCTGAATGTTGCTCTGACATTTAGTTCTGCAAATGCACATATAAAACCCCCAGCTCCTAAACATAGAAGGACCACATGACATAGCAATTCCACTCCAAAGGTATATACCCCAAAAGATGTAAAGACAGAAACTCAGATGCTTTTAAGCCAATGCCCATTGCAGCAGTATTCACAATGACTAGAAGGTAGAAAAAATCCACATATCTATAGACAGATGAATGGATAAACAAATTGTGCTGTATATATACAGCAGAATATTATTCAGCCATAAAAGAAGGGAGCTCAGATTTCTTCTACAACATAAATGAGCCTTGATGACATGCTAAATGAAATAAGCCAACCACAATAGGACACGTATTGTTTGTTTCCACTTATGTGAGGTACCTAGAGTAGTCAATTTTATAGCGACTGAAAGTAGAATGGTGCGTGCCAGGTGCTAGGGGGAGGGAAAAATGAAGAGTTACTGTATTCTGGGTATAGAGTGATAAAACTGTTTTCGGAAATAGAAGGTGGTATTGTCTGCATCACAGTATGAATGTAATTAATGCCACCAAATTGCACACTTAAAAGTGGTTGAAATTGCTATATATACAATTAGCAATTTCAGCCACTTATATATATACTTATTTATTTTATATTATTCAATATATTATATATTTACATAGTGTTATATATTAACATATAATATAATGTATTAGATTATGTATTAGTTATTTATATGCACATATAGATACATCTAAAATTAAAAAAAAAACAGATCCACCTACGCATGTCATCAACTGTAGTTGTTAATGTTCTTTAATGTAGGTGGACAGTCCACATAAGATACTAAAAAAGCGGGGTGAAAGATGGCTAAGAAGAGCAATGAATTATTTAAATGAGTGTTAATTAAACATCTGGGTTAGAGATGTCATCCAACAATGGCTCATTTTGCTGTGGTCTTAAACAGTCAAGAGCATGATTCCTAAGGCGTAGAATACACTTGTTCTCCAGTGGCATCTCCTGGTCCACCTACGCCCCTGGATTCATGACAGCAAGAGGAAGTGCAGCCAACCAGGTGTGCTGAGAAGACATTGCATGAATAAATTACAGTGTGTTGCTTATTTGGACCTTCTGTCACAAGGAAGACCAAACATGAAGGAGGGAAGTGAATTTAAAAGGCTCCAACTATGTTGTTGGGTCTTTTCCATAAACTTAAAAGTGGCTTAAGAGGAGTCATGTTCATTGCTTCCTACATTGGCCGGGAACATTGGCACCTCTCTTTCTCCACTTTGACTGCACAATCGAATCACATAGAAAGATTTTGTAGAGCCTCATGTCTAAGCTCACCCGGTACCTGTTAAACCAGAGTCCTAGGGATTAGAATCCTGGCCTCAGTATTTTTAAAGCTTTACAAATGATGCTGGCCGGGCGTGGTGGCTCATGCCTGTAATTCCAGCACTTTGGGATGCCGAGGTGGGTGGATTGCTTGAGCCCAGGAGTTCAAGACCAGCCTGGGCAACATAGTGTAAAACCTCATCTTTATTAAAAAAATAAAATAAAACAAAATAAAATAGCAGGGTGTGGTGACAGAGGCCTGTAGTCCCAGCTACTTGGGAGGCTGAGGTGGGAAAATCACCTGAGCCCAGGAGGTCAAGGCTGCAGTGAGCTGTGATCATGGCACTGCACTCCAGCCTGGGCAGCGGGAGTGAGATCCCGTCTCAAAACAACAGCAGCAAGCAAATGATGCTATATGCAGCCATGGTTGAGAATTGCCATACTCAATGCCAATAGTGTCAAGTTAGTGGGTGATAATCTCCAAAGTTAATTAAATGTTTTAATTGTAAAAATAATCTCAAAACCTAAGTTTATGTGACACTAAATCCAGGCACATTTACTAGAGTGCAAAAGATGTTATTTTGCCAAAAGGCTGTGATCACTCCAGGATTGGCCAATTCCTTAATGTCAGGTTCCTGATCTATCTAAGTCATTAAAAAAAAAGTCATTGCCCATTGCTAGCTTTTAGTATTGTTTTGTTTTGGGAGCTGGAGATTGGAAGTTGTTTAATTGGAAAATAGTGTGAGTTATATTTTGTTGCAAGTATATGTGGCATAGTTTAGGGTTCAGATCTTAAATTGGTTATAACTCTTTAGAGTTTTATAAAAATCCAGGAATTTATTTCATCACAAAATACTGTTTGGTTTTGATTGATTTTTATGCCTAATTTATCAGCATATGTTTCCTTAAGTGCTGTTGCATCCAACCAAATCACTCTTCACAGGGTCCCTTTACTTTTTATTGCTACATCCTGCCTGGGGGAGACTTAAGCACCATTCCAAGATGCTGTGGTCTGTAGAGACCCAAAGGGTAGGTCTACTCTTGATTTATTAGCTATAGCACTACCTGAAATGATAAACTTCCCACCATAACTAAATTGGGCGCAGTTATTTTGCATCCCGTTATGCCTTTCGTTCAAACCAATGGATTTACTAGATAAGGGGACTTTGGCAAGTTATATCATGCCATCAATCTCTGGTTCCAGTGTAAAAGGGAATAATTAAAGATATCACCCATGGCAGTATTGGAAAAATGAGAAAGGGAAGGTAGATGAAATACTTTTAGCACACTGCAAAGAGCAATGTAGAAAAAGCATTTCAATTTTGCCTCACACTGGTTCCTATTTATTTAATTGTGTGATACACTGGCAAGTGAAATCAAATTAGGAAGTGAGTTTAGACCATTCACAGTACTCTGCATTGACTCTCCCTCCATAATAGCTTCTGAGCAGAGTCCAAGAATAGCTTCTACTTTCTAATAAGCATAATATGGCCCGGAGAAATCAAATTTTATTAAAAAGTATAAAGTAGAGCAAATTATTTTATTGCTAGAACCGATTTGATTGCTGTACTGTGAAGACCAAGCAATACAGACATTGACACAATCCTTGCAAAGTTTTATTGTTGTTGTTGCTCAGGGCATTGATATTTCTGAGAAAGTCCATGCCTAGCATACTGGATATTCAGGGGCTAATTTCTCCCTAGTATTTTGCTATCAGAGTGATGATCTCAAATGCTTGTATCCCATTCCCCTCAAAATGTGGGTATAGAAAAAATGAAGGTAACCATGAATATATACATTCCTATTGTCCACTGTTATAAAATTTAAGTGCCAGTATTTTAATAGAATAGAATAGAGGCCAATTTCATTCATATTCAAAAGAGAGATGAAATTTTCTACATAGAGCAAGTAACAATATATTTGAACAGCATACACTTATTCGGCAAAGGAGACACCTTATCAGAGGACAAAGTCCCTCCACTCATAAAATGTACCATTTGTCTAACTTTGTACATTGGACTTTTACTTCCAGAGAGCAGAAAATCATACACTGTAGATTTTCTTTTCCTCTCCCACATCAAATCCTCATAACGTCAGACACTTCAGGACATAAAATGTTTCAAATACCATGCTGGGAAATAATAAGAGTTGTCCTTGGTGGATTAAAAAGGACTCTGACGTATGTAAAGCAGATGCCTTTTGTTTTGAATTTTGTTCTATAAGAACAGACACTGTGAAAAGAGGCCACGGTAATTCAGGTATTCTGTGTATACACGAAGCAGAAGGTAAGCCAGAAAAATGCAGCAGGGAGGTCAAGGTGCAGACAGAAAGGAAAGAATAATGAGAAGCAGGTGCACTTGCCTCCAGGTAGGAGCCATAAATGTGGATGCTTGGGAAGGAGAGTGATAGCAGAGACCAAGGTGGATGGCAGCACACAGAAGAGGTGGTTAGCTCTCATGCTCAGATGAACCAGCCCCATTGGGCTTGACACCTCCAACCTGTATCCTTGCAGGCTGAATAGAAGAGGGAAACAGACAGGGAGGGGGAGAAGGAAAGGGAGAAAAATGAGAGGGAAGAGGGGAACAAAGAGGAGAAGAAACAGAAGGAAAGACAGGGAGGGAGAAAGAAAGAGAAAGAGATGAAAGAGAGAAGAGAGATAAATGAAAGGGAGAGGAGAGAGAGAGGCGGGGAGACAGAGGAGAGAGAGGAAAAGAGGGAGAAAAGACAGAGAGGAAGAGAGAGGAGAGAAGGGGAGAGAGACAGAGAGAGGAGGAGGAGGAGAAAAGAAAGAGGAAGGAGAGAGGGAAGAGAGGGAGGGAGAAAGACAACACCACCTACATCCTGTCTCCATCCAGGATGAATAGAAAAGGAAGAGAGATTGACAGAGAGACAGAGGGAAAAAGGAGAGAGACAGAGAGAGAGACGAGAGAGAGAGAGAGAGAAGAAGAAGAAGAGAAGAAAGAAGAAGAAGAAGAAGAAGAAGAAGAGAAGAAGAAGAAGAAGAACGCAAGAAGAAGAAGAAGAGAAGAAAAAAGAAGGAGGAGGGAGGAGGAGGAGGGAGAGAAGGAGGAGGAGAAAGCAAGAGGAGGAGGAAGAGGAGGGTGGACAAAGAGAGCAGAGGTGGTCTAATGGAATTCACACACTTAGTGTACAGTGTAAATAGCCACACGCTGACTGAAAGTGAATAGATAAAAGAGAGAAGCAAATTCAACTAACTCAAAACAACATTGAACCTAGGAAGCACAGATAATTGAGCAAGTCACAAAGTTTATCGGAAGTACATGAATGATCCTCAAGTGTGTGATGTGATGTTGCTTTCCTTAAATAATATTTTTAAGTATCATCTAAAGATTTAAAAATTTGTCTTTAGCAAAAAAAAAAAAATATATTAGGAGGTTGGGTAACTAATAAAAATATATACAGTTGAAGAAGAGGTAAATTGGAGTGTAAGTTTTTGCTGAAGAACGTTCTCTGAATTCAGCCCAGAAGGCATGAATTTGAAAAGTAGAAGTATAAAGAGATACACATTAAATACACAGTTTGCAAAATATCTGCATTAATAGTTCTAGAAGGAGATACTAGAAAGCACACTGTAGAAGTAAAGAAAAACATAAAGAATGGACTTAGTGCCCAGTGTGATAAATACCTAAGTAAATAAGTACATCACACGTATTGTTGTGGAATTTCAGAAGTAGTAGAAAAACAACAACAAAATACCAAAAGATCCGCATATGGGAAAATTATCTATAAAACCACAGAATCATCATTAGATTTATTTTCTGTGATGCTAGCTTAAATATATTTTAAACAATTAAGGGAAAATAAAATATGGCAATGATAGTCCTTGTTTTTTCAAATTATTGTTAGCATTAAATAGGTTGATAATTTAAAGTATTTTAGTTTCCTGCCACAGAATAAATCAGAGTGAATTCTCTCTCTCTCTCTCTCTCACACACACACACACACACGCACACACACAGACACACACACAGACACACACACACACACTTTACTTAAAATAGTAGTAAAACACTTTACTTTAAAACACTTTCATTTTAGATCTGTTAAAACCTCAATATGAAAACATTGAATACATAACAATAATGAAAGAAGAGATGATGTTATAATCTTGAAGATAGAGAAACTCGTCTTTTAAAAGGCTGCAATAAACAAAAGCTACTCATGAAAATATTGAATCATTTGGTTACCTCAACATTAAAAACTCACAACAAACTACAGTTATGTGTTGCTTAACAACAGGGATATGTTCTGGGAAATGTGTCATTAGGCAATTTCATCATCTTCGTGTGACCAGCACAGAATGTACTTACACAAATCTCAGTGGTATAGCTTACTACACACCTTGCCTACATGGTACAGCCTATTGCCCCGAGGCTACAAACCTATGCAAAATGTTACTATACTGAATATTGTAGGCAACCATAACACAGTGGTAAATATTTGTGTATCTAAACATAGAAAAGGTACAGTAGAAACATGGTTTTTATAATGTCATGGGAACAGTGTGGAATTGTGGCTCATCAATGACTGAAATATTGTTATGCAGTACATGACTGTATATCCAGAATCTGTGTTTTAAAACCTCCTCACAATACAAAGGAAGTCACTAATGAAAAAATTATCAAAAGATATGATCAATTTATTCAGGATTACAAAAATACAAATTAAATACTAATTGCTACTTAACCTTATTATTAATAAGGGAAGCACAGTTTTCTCTTATCAGATTAGCACGCATTTCAAAAGTATGATAAAATTAGGCCTGGAGTAGGGAATTAGGTGCTTGGTGTGAATGTAAATTTGCTGATATTTTTGAGGTTAATTTGGTAGAAGCTATTATAGTTAAACAAAATCAGTCCCTCTGATTCAGCAATTCTATTTCTCATGGCCCATTTTAGAAAAACATGCATCAAGAAGCAAGTGCAGGGATGTGTTTCATGGCTTTGCTTCTAACAGTGCATGGCTTGGAATGACATAGACACCCACAGGAAGGACAAAGGCAAAATACAACATGGTAGGGAACTTTATACAGCAGATAAAATGATAGCACATGCTTATATACAGTGGTGGAGAAGAAGTTTAGGAGTTATGTTAGGAAATAAGCTGTTGCAGAATAAACGCAATTTTGCATATGACACATAAAAAAATCAGTAATCACAGAATTACTTTAGTGTTTCTTTTTTTTCTCAATGTACTTTATAGATTCACAGACTTCTGTATTTCTTTGGTGTGAATTTTTGATAGGAGATAGATAATATATTAGATAAGTAGATAGATGATAGACAGAGATAGATGATAGATTAGATATGTAGATAGATGATAGATAGATGATAGGATGCATAGATAGAGAGTGGATGGTTGCATGAATAGATGGATGGGTGAATAGACAGATGTTAAAGATAGAGAGAGAGATATACCACTAGATAATAGATATAGAGATAAATATTAGATACATAGATATGTAGATAATAGAATTAGATAGAGTACATGTATAATTGGATAAATATATGTATAGATAGATGTTAAAGATAGACGGATGGAAAGATGTACAGAAAGATAAAAGGTATGTATGGATATATACATTCAATAGATGACTAGGTAGATATTCATAACTATAGAAATGCTGCTCTAGCATGAGACATATGAAATCGATGATGGTGTTTACTTTTGGAGAGGGAATTATAATTGGACATGATGGTTCAGTGTGCCTTAGGATTATCTATATTTTTGGACCTTTCACAAACAGAATTGGTCCACGTATTACTTGTGAAATTAAAAGTTAACTTTGTTAAAGATTATACTTGATCAAGTCCACCATGAAAAAAAAAAAAACTTACTTCAAATCCATGAGGATTTATGTGCTGCGTAAGCAAAACTTAGGAACTCTACAATGGAGAGAGACCTAATCTGTTAGACTGGGATCTGCAGAGAAACAGAACCAAAGAAGTTTCTTTGAAGGCATGGGTTCATGTGACTGTAGCAGCTGGCACATCCAAAAGCTATAGGGCAAGGCTGCGGGCTGGGGATTCAGGCATGAATTGATACTGCAGTCTTGAGGCAGAATTTCTTATTATTCACAAAACCTGTTTTTGCTCTTAAGGACTTTCAGCTATTATTGGATGAGACTCACTCCCATTATCCTTTTAAAGTCAACCGATTGTGGTTGTTAATGACATCCACAAAAGTCCTTCACAGCCACACCTATATTAGTGTTTGATTAAGGAGCTGAGTGCTATGGCTGAGCCAAGTTGACACAGAAAGCTAACATTTCATGGAGCACACTCCTGCTCCAACAAAGCACAGATGATTGCACATTGGGGCATACAAAATTAGACTCTCCATAGCACCAAGACCATCTGATTCCCTTTGTTTCCATTTTCTTCTCTTTAAACACACCTGCAATTACAGCATCAATACTCCAGTTATTTTGAAGATGTGGAGAATTCGTGGAAGGACATTTTGTTGGGTGTGCACCTCTCCTCTAGGTTCAATTTCTGTGTGAGTTCCGTCTTCCTTTCCACTCACTTTGACACCTGAGGAAGTGCAGGGGGATGAACAAAGTCGGTTTTCTAGACTTGCAACCTGGGAGTCAGAACCAGGTCCCTGGAAGACTCACTAAGATATGAGCACCTTTGATGTGCGTCCTTGGATGCCAACCATGCTGACTAACACTTCAGTTACAACATGCTTCAAGAAACTCACTTATATCACCACTTGAGACAAGAAGGCAGATTATTTCCCGCTACTAAGTGGTCAAAATTTACTTGTTAAAATTGAAATTTTAATATTCCCAGAAAAACTCCTTTGATACTTTAGCAATTAATTCCCTGAACTCTTTCTCTTCTTTTGACTCGGTCCTTTTACATAATTACACATATACCCAGTGCATGTGTGATCCTCCTCATCTCAGTTCTGAATTATTATTTATTCTGCAACCCCATGACACCACTTTTTGTGCATACCTGCCACTTTGAAATTTCTCTAGAGTAGGCAAATGACACACCACAATTCCACATTTTATCACTAGATTTCTGAGAACAGCCAGGTCATTTAGAGACAGACCCTACCACTGGATTTTTATATTTTTTAAAAATGGTGAAATTTGAAGTATTTTTTCTTAGTTTGCATTGATACTTTTATAATAAGAGTATTTCTCTTCTTAGACATACTACCTGATGTTGACCTATTTATGTTTCACCCCTGAACAAGAGTCAAGATTAATTTTTCAAATTTTGATAATTTCATAAAATAGATATACCAGAGCAATAATGTTTCCTTTTTAAAGGGCAAGAAACAAATCCTTTTGCATATATATATTGAGGAGAGTCAAGATCACTTGA
>NW_016811604.1:196584-201279 GCF_001698545.2 Rhinopithecus bieti
TCAGGAAACAACAGGTGCTGGAGAGGATGTGGAGAAATAGGAACACTTTTACACTGTTGGTGGGACTGTAAACTAGTTCAACCATTGTGGAAGACAGTGTGGCGATTCCTCAAGGATCTAAACAAGAAATACCATTTGACCCAGGCATTCCATTACTGGGCATATACCCAAAGGAGTATAAATCATGCTGTTAGAAAGACACATGCACACATGTTTATTGCAGCACTATTCACAATAGCAAAGACTTGGAGCCAACCAAATGTGCATCAATGACAGACTGGATGAAGGAAATGTGGCACATATACACCATGGAATACTATGCAGCCATAAAAAAGGATGAGTTCGTGTCCTTTGTAGGGACATGGATGAAGCTGGAAACCACCATTCTGAGCAAACTATCGCAAGGACAGAAAACCAAACACCTCATGTTCTCACTCATAGGTGGTAACTGAATGATGAGAACACTTGGACACAGGGCAGGGAACATCACACACTGGGGCCTGTCGTGGGGTGGGGGTAGGGGGGAGGGATAGCATTAGGAGATATACCTAATGTAAATGACGAGTTAATGGGTGCAGCACACCAACATGGCACATGTATGCATATGCAACAAACCTGCATGTTGTGCACATGTACCCTAGAACTTAAAGTATAATAAAAAAAGAAAAAATATATATATATATAAAATGTGCGTGTGTATAAAACTGAAAACTATGAAACACATGGTGTCTAGAGTATACCAACTCTAGTGGATACTGTTGTTATCCATTTCAGATTCAGTCCCTTCACGGGGATATCACATCTAGTCACTAGCACCTGTGAGTATTGGCTGCTAATCACACACAGCTTTGTTCTTTTCCAGACCTGTATCCTTCAAGTTTCTCCAGCCTTGATGCTGTTGACACTTGAAGTTGGTAATTTCTTGTGATGGAGGCTCTCCTCTGCATTAGGGGATGTTTAGTAGCCTCCTTGGACTCCACCCACTAAATGCCAATAGTGAAACCACCTTTGCAAAATTATAACGGAGGAAATTATGACAGAGAAAGAGATCAGACCTAACTGACTCCATCTTGCTTCTAATATTTAAGTTGTCCTTGTTTGTTCCTGGGCATAGGCCGAACTAACTTTGGGAAGGAATTCAGTTCATTGTTTGACTCTGAAACAAAATTGACAATAGCCCTTTCACGAAAAGACCCCCTTCTTGCCTGGGGACCAGTCTGCCTTCGCAGGGCTAACAAATTAGCTACAAGATTAGAAGTCACAGTTTAGGGCTCATGCAGCCTCTGACTCCAAGAGTCTGACCCTCACCACATTGCTCCTGGGGATAACATCACTATCGTCAAACCAAGATCAGTGCTGGAGGTATTTGGCAGACCCTGAACTGGATGGATCAGCTGACACCACCCAGACTGGTAATCTGGCTCAACCAGTTCTGCCATCCCACTCAGGAACAGAAAACAGCAAGAAAACCTCACTTCAACCTCCTATGATTCCATCTCCAACCTGACCAATCAGCACTCTCCACTCCGCAAGCCCCTGCCCCCGAAATTATCCTTAAGAACTCCGATCCCCGAATGCTCGGGGAGACTGATTTGAGTAATAACAAAACTCTGGTGTCCAGCACAGCGGCTCTGCGTGAATTACTATTTCTTTATTGCAATTCTCCTGTCTTGATAAATCGACTCTGTCTAGGCAGCAGATAAAGTGAACCCATTGGGCGGTTACAATAGCATCCCCAGTTGGAAAAACCAAAACCATCTCCAGACATTGCCACATGTCCACTGATAGGCAAAATCACCCCTTGTTTAGAAATATCACCGTAGGCTGATGAGAGCCAAATTACCTGGGAATGTCAAAGAGGTTACACAGCCCTCTCCTGGGTGATCCCATTCCAAGTCCTCTTCTTTCTCTTCCTGCTCCTCCTCTTCCTCCTTCTCCCCCCCCTCTTCCTCCTCCTCCTCTTCCTTCTCCTCCTCCTCCTCCTCCCCTACCTCAATGAGGGCAGCTCTGTGGGGTTTTTTTAATTGAAGACCTCCCTGTAGGATCGGCAGAACTAGACTCCAGCTGAAGTTACAAGTTAACTAAACTTCTTCCCCTGCCCTATCTGCTTCCTTATCCGAGAGTAAAGAGCAGGATAAGCTTTAGCAAATTCAGCGAAGACAGCAAAATATTTTAGTGTGTTTATATTTCTCCTGGTCCTGGTCCTCCTCCTCCTCGTCATCCTCATGTTCCTCCTCCTCCTCCCCCTCCCATCTCCCAATAAGGCCAATTCTGTGGTGCTCTTCCCACTCAAAACCTCCCTGTAGAATCAGCACGAAGTTAGATTCCAGCTAAAGGTACACCTTTGCACAATTTCTCCTCTGCCCTATTCTGCTTTTCTTGCTTACTCTCATCAATTTTTCTTTTGAACACATACTACTCTCAACAAGTCACCTGCACAAGATCACCCTTGGGTCTGCTGCTCCAGAATTCAGCCCAAGAAAGAAAAGTATTTCAGTATTTTTATATTCCTCCTCCTCCTCTTCTTTCTTTTGCTCCCCTTTCTCCTCCTCCTCTTCCTCTTCTTCTTTCTTCTGCTCCTCTTCTTCCTCCTCCTCATCTTAATAGATGCTATGCACCAGGTAGTGCATGAGATATTTCACGTATCTTCATCCTTATCATCTTCCATTTCTACCCATTAGTACGTGGGGCTTCACAAGGGTTAAGAAACTTGCCTGCTGTGTTATGGCTGATTAGTGACAAATAGGGGGTGCATTAGGCATATGTTTAAAAATAATTCTAGACACAAACACTGCAAAACAGCTTTGCCAGCTCCAAAGTGCTCTACCCACGAACCTTTCATTTTGCCTTCTGACAAGGGGGCACAGATTTAGCTAAAATGAATGTCACGCTGTTTCCCACAAGCATGCAATGATGTTTATCATCATCCCTGTTTTGATTGAAATGCTGTGCATAGATGATTTCTAAAGACAAACATCTGTTTGGAGCACAGAAGCAAAAATACCTGGAACATGTATTGTATTATAGAGGCATTATTGTGTGGGTATGTACCTGTGTGTTTGTGTGTTGGACACCTGCAATATGCATTGAAAACTTAGCAAGGTGTAAGAGGTCAAACCCGAATATATTTGTTTGTTGACAGAATTCAAGTCCCACTTGGTGCCCATTTTCCACACTCAAAAACGACAACGTGGTTGTTTATAGAGAAGGCACCCAGTCATTAGTTTTGTAGGCTGAGCCAAATTTTTGGTTTGCATGATTATTTGCTGGAGGTCTGAAGGTACAAAAGATATCATTACATTTGGGCTCCCGACCACCTAATTTAATTCACCCATGCAGAAGCTGTCTTGCTCGAATCAGAAAATAAATGAAGCTCAAGTCACCTTCTCGCCCTTGTGTTGTTTATTTGAAGGGTCATCCCTAACTTTTTGATCCGTGAACATCTAGAGTAACAGACACGCTACATTTCTGAGGGAAGCAAGCTTTTTATATTTCTAAATTCTAAACAACCTCCCATACACATTTGTCTCTGTTCCTGGCCCAACATATTTGTGTCTGTTTTCTGCCACATTTGATCTGATACTATTATATCTGTATTTTGAGAAACGTAATTTCTTTTTACAATGGGAGATAGCGTTACAAGATAAACCCATTGTAACTCCTGCCATTATTTCAAGGATAGAGCATTCTAGGTTCAAATCATCTAATCTAGAATATCATTTCTCTTGGTCAAAATTGGACGGAACCTCGTTAGCCTCAAGATATGTATTAGTCCTGCCAGGCAACGCCGGCGGTCTGAAAAGATTGCATTTCAGTTACTGCACACTGGTGGCCTCTGCCAGCCTTGCCTGGGAGAATCATTTAGCACTGCCTCATCAATAAATGCAGACTGCCACTTTCCCCAGGGCAGCCTCTGTGGAAGGACTGAACTTCGGCAACAGCAGCTGAGCTCACTCTCTGCTGAGTCTCTGCAATTTGGGGGGCTCCTAGATGAGTCCCCAGCTTGTTTTCTCTTTCCAGAGTGCCTGAAGAGGAGTACATTTCTCTGCCTCCAGAAGCTGGGTTACTCTCTGCATGTCCACCTCAATTTCAAAGACCACTGAGTGCCTGTCAGTCGGACGTGACCTCAGAACCCTCCAGACAACTTCTGGTTCCCTATAGTTAGGTGAGATTCTTTCAAGCCCTAACTTTGGTAGAAATTTTTCTATACCACTCACATGCTAAGGAAATAGATAATTATTTTGAAAATAAATTTTCCATGTATAGCTGATATATGTATAGCTAGTATATATGTAGCTAATTATGTATAATTTTATATAGCAAATTTATTTTAAACATAGCTAATATATATGTAATTATATATAACTAATATATGTAGCTAATATATAAGTAATTACATATAGCTAATACATACATAATTATACATAGCTAATGTGCGTAATTATATATAGCTTATATATGTGATTTTATATGTAGCTAATATATATGCAAATATATAGAGCTAATATATGTAATCATATATAGGTAAGACATGTAATTATATATAGCTAATGTATATATAATTATATATACCTTATATATGTAATTTTATATATAGCTAATACATATGTAACTATATGTAGCGAATATATGTAATTATATATAAGTAATTTGTTATTATATAAAGCTAATATGTATGTAGCCAAATATATGTAA
>NW_016811604.1:201840-213265 GCF_001698545.2 Rhinopithecus bieti
TTTTTTTTTTGCTCATAGTGAAAACATAATAATTATGACCCTTTGATAGTTATTTGATTGTAATGATGGTAAGGGAAAGAATGTAAAGGAATATCAAAACACTTTTTGAGAAGCCTGGGATAAACTTTGCATTTTCCATATGCAACTTAAGACAGCTTATAGGAGAACATTTTTGATAATAAACGTTAACTTCTTTGCAAGGAAAATATCAATTTTTTCTTTGTTTTGCTTTAATAGTGTTCATGTTCACTTTCATGTTTTTGCACTCTGGAGCCACAGTGGGTTGTGCATTGTATTTCAAGCAGACAACTTTTCTAAAGGGATATATAAGTGCTATGGAATCTTGAAGGCAGGATCCAAAACCTGCCTGATGGGAGACAGCTGGCACCTTGAGCAATGCGTGCATATATTTTGTCTCTAGATAAACTAAGGTCCACAGACCAGTGCCATTAGCCAACAATTTGAGTATCCTTGAAATCCATTTGAATGCCCAGCACACACATTTTTTTTTTTAAACTTCCATTTTTATTTTGTATTCAGGAGTACATGTGGGGGTTTGTTACCTGGGTATATTGTTTGATGCTAAGGTTTGCGGCATGATTGAATCTGTCACCCAGGTACTGGGCATAGTACCCAATAGGTAGTTTTTCAACCCTTGTCCCCCTCCCTCCCCGACCTCTAGTAGACCACCATTTATATTGTTCCCATCTTTGTGTCCCTGCATACCCAATGTTTAGCTCCAGCATATAAGTGACAACATGTGATACTTGATTTTCTGTTTCTGCATTACTTGACTTAGGATAATGGCCTCCAGTTGCATCCATGTTGCTGCAGAGGATATAATTTTGTTCTTTTTTATGGCTGCATAGTATTCCATGGTATAGCTGTACCACATTTTCTTTATCCAATCCACAAGTGATGTGCACCTACATTGATTCCATGTCTTTGCTATTGTGAATAGCAGCGCACACATTTATACAGGGTTCCAAGAGGATCGTGTGCCATTTTTGTTTCCAGAGCTAGGCAGAGGAGCAGGATGGGGGAAACAGGAATCTAACAGTCTATGAAGAAGGAGAAACTATGTTTTTATCTAGCCGGGAGAAAAACACATCTCAAAGCCATCAATCCCCCGAACTCTGTATTTTTGCTAACATCACATCCCTTAGATAAAGGAAATTTTAAAAAATGTTTAAAATACTGCTATTAGAGTCAGGCTGAATAAATATATCACCAAGAAAGAAAAGTTACACTGTCTTCTGTCCTGCCCTCTAGGAGGAATTCATACTTTAGAACATAAAACAAGACAGCGACAACTTTCAATTTACTTTGGGGTTCCAAGACAGGGACTTTATAAAATATACTCTCAAACAAATAGAGCTTGCTGCCTTCAGGAGACATTTTGGCTCTCTCCAAGCCTGTCTCCAATATTTATGAATGACCCTGAAGCTCATTGCGGAGAGATTGGTAAGTCTGTCTTTGAGAATTACTGAGAGCACGCCCCCAGCAGGTAATACCTAGGACCATTCCTGGTAGTTCTGCTTGTCGGTTAAATCCTTCTGCATGGCTTCCCTTGGGCCATTTAGTTAAAGAAATGCCTTTAATTTCTTCATGAAGTAAAATAAATATATCATGGTTAACATATTGCAGGATCTGGCCAGCAGCCCTCAATGTAATGGGGCTCTCTCTTTGTTCCCAGGTGGATCGACAGGTCGAGAAATAATAGACACATATAAGATAGTGAAAGCTGGGTCCAGGGGGGTCACTGCCTTCTGGTCCCACGGTGCTGCCAATGCACTGGATATACCAGCATTTATTATTAAGTTTAGTGAGGGCGGGGGTAGGTTAGTGAGGGATTTAGGGTCATTTGATTATGAGGTGAGATGGTCACATGGGGATGAAGTAATTCGTTAACATAACATCTGTATGCAGAAGTACAGTATACAGAGATAAGAATTTACAATATAGTGTGTGCATCAGTAATTTCTAACAGAGCCTTAAAACAGAAACACGATCTTTCTATAACCTATGATTAGCAAGATACTAATCAGCAGTAACAATTGCAGCAAAAGGTGGTTACAAACAATCTATAGAAACAGGACGAGAAGCTACACAACCGGTTAGACCAGAAATTCTCAGAAGGGAGTATGCCTTAACCCTAAAGAGGCCTAGAAGAGCCATGGCAAGATGAGGGCATTTATAGCCCTATCTTATCCATATGGACAGGCGCCCCCCCATGCATCCGTTTATAGGCTCTCCACAAGGGTCATATTCCATTCCCAGAGCTATGAACATCTGCTTCTCTGGGATAGGAATCTTGATGATGTGAAACCTCCCTGACTGCACGTCCATTCATATGCTCTCTGCAGGTGGAAGCACATCATGTGCTGCTGGCTCATTCTGGCAGTCCAATCTGGCGTTGTCTTTACACAGTCCTGCATGCAATTTTGTATCTACAATAATCAGGAGCATTTCATCTTTTATTCTGTAGCAACAGTTTCAGGGGGTCTCTCTACATTAACAGATAATAAATATTTGAATGTGGTAACTGAAGATTAAACATACTCTCACAATTTGAGTTCAATATTGCTATATTACAGAGATAGCATCGATGGAAAACTTCTAAACAGATAAGGAAACCCTGGGGTACACACGGATGTTTGATATTTCTCCCTTCAATATTGTGTACTGCACTGGATCAAAAATGTGAATGTACCAGCAATATTTTTTTCTCCATTGGATTTTATGGCAAGTCAAATGAATATAATAGGTAAGTCAGGATATACACAGTAAAAACATTTCTGTGCAAGTTTTTTTGTGCACATAAGTTTTTAATTCAGTTGGGTTAATAACAGAAGCATGACTGCTGGATTATATGGTATGATTACAATTAGCTTTGTAATAAATGACCAAACTTTCTTCCTAAATGACTTTACTCACCAGTAAAGAGTGAGAATTTGTGTTTCTCTGTATCCTTGTCAGCATTTGGTATTATAGAAATTTGGTATTTTAGTCATTCTAGTAGGTGTGTAGTGGTATCACATTGTTGATTCAATTTGCAATTCCCTAATGAAAACTGTTGTTGAACATCTTTTCATATGCTCATTTGCCATCTGTATACCTTAGCTGTTGTCTGTTTAAATGCTTTGTTCAGTTTTTAAATTAAAATAGTATGTTCTCTTATTTTAAGAGCTCTGTGTTAAGAGCTCTTTGTGTATGCTGGCTACAGATCTTTTATCAGACATATATTTTGGGTATATTTTATTCCACAACCTGAGTTTCCTTTCAAGTTTTAACAGCGTATTTCATATTGTAGAAGTTTTCAACTTGAATAAAGTCCAAAACTTTCTGTCTTTCATAGATTGTGCTTTTAGAGTTAATTAACTTGATTGTGGTAGTCATTTTACATTATATTTAGATATGTATGCATATACATATGTGTGTGTGCATATATACACAAGTATGTGTGTGCATGTATGTGTGTGTATTATATGGGTTGTGTGTGTGTATTTGCAAATGAGATTATTTTATTTTTGCAGAGAATCCCCAAGATGTAACAACAAAAATGCCTCTGGGAATTAATAAGTGTCTATACAAAGATAGCAGGACACAAGGTTAATATACAAAACTCAGCTGATTGCCTGTCAACAGGAATAAGCCACTAGACATTAAAGAAACAATTAAAGGTGTCTTTGAGAAATGGCTGACTCTAGGGCTGGGGCGCTAGAGCTGGGGGCAGAAAATACACATAATTGTGTATGTATAAATTTAAGGTGTATAGTGTGATGCTTATATAAGAATCACATTGCACACAATTTTATTCATAAATTATATCTCAATAAATATGGGGAGGGGGAGACTCAACAAAACAAAAGTACCTCATGAGCAAACCAAAGACATGGAGATTTTTTTTCCTACTTTTTTCTAGAAGTTTTACAGCTTTTCATGTTACATTGAAGTTCCTGGTCCATATTGTGTTAATTTTGTAAAAGGTGTAAGGTTTTGTCTAGTTTCAGTTTCCAGCAAAGGTACATTCCATTTTTTTTCAGCATCATTATCCCTCCATTGACTGCCTTTGCACCTTTGACAAAGATTAGTTGGTCATATTCACATTAATCTATTTCTTGGCTCTCTGTTCTGTTTCATCGCATATGTGTGCATTCTTTTAATAATACTATGGTCTCTCAATGGTTGTAGCCTTACACTGCTTGAAACTGGGTCATCTGACATCTCCAACTTTGTTCATCTTCTTCAGCTTTGTGTTGGCTATTCTGGGTCTTTTGCCATTCCATTTAAACTTCATAAACATTTTGCCCCGTCTACAAAATAGCTTGCTGGTATTGAGATTGAGAAAACATTTAACTTATACATAACATTAGAAAGAATAGCTATCTTAATTGTACTGAGTTTTCAAAAACATGAACATAAAATTTCTCTCCATTTCCTCAGATCTTCTTTGATTATTTTCATCAGAGTTTTCAACTTTTCCACATACAGATCCTGTACAGATATTATTAGATTTATTCCTAAAATATTTGTCTTTTGGTGATATTGTTAGTAGGATCTGGGCTTAATTTGTGTATTTCCTGCCCCAACTCTAGAATCAGCCATTTCTCAAAGACCCCTTTAATTGTTTCTTTAATGCCTAGTTTCTCATGCCTGTCAATAGATAATCAACAAATTTTTGTATATTAACCTTGTGTCCTGTAGCCTTTGTATAGACACTTATGAATTCTCAGAGGTATTTTTGTTGTTACATCTTTGGGATTCTCTGCAAAAGACAAAAAAACTCATCTGCAAATAAAGATGATTTGATATTTTCCTTACCAAACTGCATATGTTTTATCTTTTTTTTTTTGAGATGGAGTCTCGCTCTGTCGCCCAGGCTGGAGTGCAGTGGCATGATCTCGGCTCACTGCAAGCTCCACCTCCTGGGTTCACCCCATTCTCCTACCTCAGCCTCCCAAGTAGCTGGGACTACAGGCGCCCGCCACCACACTCAGCTAATTTTTTGTATTTTTGGTAGAGACGGAGTTTCACTATGTTAGCCAGGATGGTCTTGATCTCCTGACCTCGTGATCTGCCCGCCTCGGCCTCCCAAAGTGGTGGGATTACAGGTGTGAGCCACTGCTCCTGACCTTAACTTTTTTCCTAGCTAGGTGGGACTGGGCATTCAATACTATATTATACAGGACTGTTGAGAAAAGTCATCCTCATGATTTTGGTAATATTATGAGAGGGAGAGAATCTAGCTTCTCACTGGATGTTAAGAATAGTTGTGTTTTCTTGGATATTTTAAAATCAAGTTAAGGAATCATCTCCTGATTCTAGTTAGCTAAGAATTTTATAATAAATGAGTATTGAATTTTGTCAAAAGCTTTATCTGCATCTCATTATAAGTTCAGATGATTTCTTTTCCTTCCTTGGACCACTCATATGGTATATTATGTTAATTAATTTTAAAATGTTGAACCTATTTTGCATACTACAAATTAAATGCCGACTGGTTGTGGAATATAATTATTTTATTTCTTTTCCCCTCCTTTTCAGTCTTTGGTTTTAATTAAGCATTTTGTATGACTTCAATTTCTCTTTATTCTTCACACATTAATTCCACTTCTTTAAACAAATGTATTCTTTTACCTAGGATTTTAATATACCTTTTAAATTAATTTACATCCCACCTCAAATATCGCTGAATAACTTCCTGTATAGTTTGAGTAATTTATAATACAGTGTTCCCAAGTTCTCTATCTTGTTCACTGTAACATTGCCTTAATTCATTACGTTGATCTCTATGCTAAAATCACTCAATATATTATGATAATTACTATAAAGAAATAATTATCTATTATATCAATTAAGTCTAGAAAAGTAAAAATATTTTATTCAACATTTTTTTTCCTTCTCTGAAGTTACCTTTTACCTTACTAGATCCAAGTTTCTCACCTACAGCATTTTTCGTCAACCTCAAGAACCTCTTCAAACATTTCTGGTAGGCCTGTCTGTGGAGTTAAATTATTTGAGTTTTTATTTTTGTGAGAAAGTCTATTTCTTCTTCACTTTTTGAGGATAATGTTGTTAGATACAGAATTCTAGGTTGAATGTTGTTTGGCTGTTTTCTTTCAACACTAAATATTTTTAAAATTTATACTGCACTCTCTTCTTGCTTGCATGGTTTTCGGTAAGTCCAGCCCGCATTTTGTTTGTTTTGTTTAATACTCCAGCTCCACTGCAACCTTTCTGCCTCCGCAGGTTCAGTGATTCTAGCTGCTTCAGCCTCCCTGAGTAGGGCCTAGGGATTGCTGGCACCTGCCACCTCCTCTGACTAATTTTTGTATTTTACAGAAATCGAGGTTTCACGCATGTTGACGCATGCTAGTCTTGA
Source organism: Rhinopithecus bieti (assembly GCF_001698545.2). Taxonomy (NCBI): domain Eukaryota; kingdom Metazoa; phylum Chordata; class Mammalia; order Primates; family Cercopithecidae; genus Rhinopithecus; species Rhinopithecus bieti. Next base: position 208,226 of record NW_016811604.1, read on the forward strand.
ACTCTTTAGCCTAAAGTGATCTGCCCTCCTTGGCTTCCGCAAAATGCTGAGATTAAGGCCCCTGAGCTACCAAATGCCGTGGCCAATTCTTCGTAAAATGTTATTTCTGTTTTTATTTCCATAAGGCCTTTTGGAGAATAGGTGTGTTTGGTTACATGAGTCAGGTTCTTTTAGTGGTAATTTGCCTAGATTTTGATCCACTCATCACCCTGAACAATATACACTGTACCCCAATGGGGTAGTCTTTTATCCCTCTCCCACACTTTCCCCCAAGTCCGCCAAAGTCGCATTGTAGGTTTTGCTTATGGCCTTTCCAATTCTCGTAGAGCTTAGGCTTCTACTTAGCAAGTGAGACGTACGATGTTATATAGATTTTACGCATTCCTGAGTTATTTTCACTTAAAATCATGTCTCCAGTTCTATGCCAGGTTGCTGTGAATGTACATTTATCTTCATTTGCTTTTTATAACTGAATAGTATTCCATGGTTGTGTTGTGTGTGTGTGTATGTGTGTGTGTGTGTGTTTATGTAATTCACATTTCTTCAGCCACTCATTGATTGATGGGCTAGGGCCAGTTCCATAGTTTTTGCAATTGTGAATTAGTACTGAGCATATAAACCATGTATGTGCAGATATATTTTTTGTATAATGATTAGAAGTCAACTGTTTAATTCTTGTTCCATTTAATACTCTAGGAAGGTACCCTTCAACCCCCTTCGCCAGCTTTTTGCAAGACTTGTCTTTGTTTCCGGTTTTCTGCAGTTTGAAAGCAAAATTCGCTAGGTGTGAAGCTGTTGGTATTCATCTTGCTTGATGTTCCTCTGAGGTTTCTAGACAATGATCCAATGTCAGTGCATTAATTCCTAGAAATTCTCAGCTATTCTTACCTCAAATATTTTTTCTCTCGCATTCTCGCTTTTCTTCTCTTTCTGATATTTCAATTATAAATAAATAAGTCAAGAACTTTTGTAATTATCTCACAGTTGTTTGGTTATTCTGTTTTTGTTCAATTTTTTTTTTTTTTTTATCTTTCAATTAGGGTTGATGTCATAATGAAACAGGAATTCTTTCTTCATTATTTTTAGGCATGTTACTTTGACATTGTGTAAGCAGTATTGAACCATCCCTAGGATATCCCTCATCCCGTTATCTGTTTTAAGATTGGCTGAGTGAACTGACCATCCATGGTTAGCATACAGCAGCATGGAACTGGGTCCCAATAGAGCTACAATTGATCATACTAGAAACCAAACACACCTATGCATGGGCCCATTCTGGAATTTTCTCTTCAGGAATTTATAATTTTAATAATGAAATTTTGCAGTATAAATATAAAATTTCATCCCAAATGGAAAGTAGTAACAATAAAAAAATTAAAAAGCAAAACAATAACAACAACTTATGAAAAAGCTGTCCTCCAAAAGGCGACCTGCTAATACCTTTTTGAAACAAATTACTGTTATTCTTTCCACTGTAATATTCTGGGCCACATACAGAGGCACTCGGGCTTGGATTAAATTAAATGGTTTACTGACTTAGTGTAAGTCACTAGAAAGAGAAGAAGAATTGGTTTGATTGAGTTTCAATTATTTCAAATGGCATAACAGGAGACATACATTATCCATGATTAAGCTCACTAGTAATAATATGGCAAAGGCCTAGCATATATATAGACTCATTTTCCGTGGGCTAACCATCGAAGGTCAGGAGCAAGAGTAGTGTAACAGTATCAAAAGGCCAGGGTTTCCCGTCCAGCAGAACATGAGGCCCCCCTCCTTTTATGCTCATCTTGGCTTTCCTTTCTCCCTGGCATAATAATTAGGGCAGATATTCACTTTATTTTAATCATGTCTTCCTCTTTGTATCTCCCGGTAAGCGACTTAGTAACAATTAGACACTAGGGTATGTCTTGTGTAGCAGCAGAAAGAGAGTAAGAAAATGGGAAGGCCCCATGTCAGCTTTGACTTTGATATGCTTTTTGCTGGGCATTCCCCATCCAAATCTAACCTTGAATTGTAATAATCCCCACATGTCAAGGGCAGGGCCAGGTGGAGATAATTGAATCATAGGGGAAGTTTCCTTCATACTGTTCTCATGGTAGTGAATAAGTAGCATGAGATCTAATGGTTTTATACATGGGAGTTCCCTTGCACAAGCTTTCTTGCCTGCCACCACGTAAGACATGACTTTGCTCCTCATTCACCTTCTGCCATCATTGTGGGGCCTCCCCAGCCATGTGGAACTGTGAGTTAATTAAACCTCTTTCCTTTATAAATTACCCAGACTTGGGTATGTCTTTACTAGGAGGGTGAGAACAGACTAATACAGTCTTTAACACTCGTACCCTTTTATTCGTAAGACATGCACTGATACTTTGGAAACATTGCTTAACCTGCCTTATTCTAATTTTCTCTCCTCTACACTGATTGGATTAACTGCAGGAGCTCAGAAATCCCAGTTGCATTTCTCTTCCTCCCTCAGCCCCATGTTGACACATGGATGTCTAAGAGCCTGAGAAGGAAGGAGGCTTGCTTTAGTGATGCTGAGTAAACAATGGGTGGATCCTTGGTACGTGATGTGTACACATCTTTATGAAGATGGGATTGATGGAAGAATAGAAGATTGAGACTATTAATGGAGAGACATGGGTCAATGTTTGTAAAGTTTATATTGGGAGGTTAGTCTTGAACTGTGTGTGTATACGTGTAGTCTAATGTGTGTATATGTATACAGTTGACCCTGGAACAATGCAAGGATTAGTGGCACCAACCTCAACAGAGTCAAAAATCTGTGTATAACTTTTGACTTGCCCCAAACTTAACTACTAATAGCCTACAGTTGACCTGAAGCCTTACCCGTAACATAAACAACTGATTAACAAATATTTTGTATGTTCTATCTATTATATACTGTATTCTTACAATAAAGTAAGCTAGAGAAAAGGAAATATTAATAAGAAAATCATAATGAAGACAAAATGTATTTACTATTCTTAAGTGGAAGTGGGTCATCATAAATGTCTTCATCTCTGCCATCTTCATGTTGAGTAGGCTGAGGAGGAGGAGGTGAGAGAGGAAGGGGTTGGTCTTGCTGTCTCAGAGGAGGCAGAGGTGGAAGAAAATCCATGTATAAGTGCACCTGTGCAGTTCAAACCTGTGTTGTTGAACAGTTGAGTGTATCTGAATATGTATCTGTCCTCATGTTGCTACAAAATTCTCCAGAGAGTAGCACATCAATTTTAAGCAGAGGAAGGATAATATTGGCTGGGTCAGGAAAGTAAATATAGAACAAAAGTAAATGTTTTCATAGGATTTATGGAAACTAGGGCAAATGCTAAGAAAACTCACTAAATAGCCCTTTAGGAAAGCCTTGCCAACATTTTCCAAAATACTCTGAGTTAATTAGTCAAGGACACTCTAAGTCAGAATGGGCCACATGGAAAAATGTTCTCTTGATAGAACATCTTACTCTTAACCACATGTGAACACATGACAGGTGAAATCTACATCTACATCCATTAATTGTCTTCTCAAACCTGTGTTTATCTGCAAATGCTAGAGCCGAAAAAATGCATGGCAGATTTTCGTTTTCTTGATATGAGCAGCACATAATTGCAGAGTTCTGAAACAGAATTGTAGAAGTCTGTAAGGTTTTTGGAGGATGTATTGAAGGGAGGCTCCTAGAAGCCTAGAAGAGCCAGCTGCATAATATCCGGAAGCTTGGCCCTATCTCAACAGGAATGTCAGACAGGATAATTACTTCCCGGTAAGAAAGTGAAGTTGTTTAATTCCCAAGAGTCTGTTAAGTTATTTGTATCAGTGAGCTGTTTGAGAGTGCCATTAGTATCGGGAAGGCACTCTGATTTTTATCAGTCCTGTACATTCCTCTCATATCAGCTTCATAACCCAGCCCTTATCTCTGATCCGTGAACAGAGACTAACGAAGTCCCAGAGAAAGACCAACAATGAAAACAATTTATATTCTTCGAAGAATGCAAAAGTATCTGATTATATCTGTACTCTCAGATAGAGGCTTAAATATAAAGTTTGTGAAATATTATAAATCTCCCTTAACTGCACCATTTTAGATTGTTTTTTAAAATGGCCTCCTCAATAAAGGTTTTTATTAGGCAGATAATGACCTTCCGATGGGCATTTAGTGGAATCGTTGACTATCCCTCAACTATAGACACTAAACGTAAGAAGACCTTAAAAGCCCCAAACATACACTTAAATGATTTTTGTCCTAAAACATTATAGATTAAAGAACAAAAACCAAAAAATAGCTAATCATCTTTGCCATAACTATTCCTGCCTGATGTATTCAAAAGCAATTTGCAGCCCTTGTAATTTATGGATTTCTCACAAAGAATAAAAGAAATTAAAAAAAATATTTAAAAACCTTTACCCTAAAGCACATTTATATATAGGAGAGGCCCTATCTGAACTTCATCATAGATATTTACTTTTATTTTGTCTTCCCAAGCACTGTGGAGTATTTGGTTCTTTCAGAAGTCATCAATATTATCGTTGTCTAAAGACTTCAGAAAGCCAGATTGTCTCAAAAACTAACTATTTCTTCTTTGCTTGCCTGGGTATTTTCTAATTCCATCTTTAACCTTTCATACCAGTTAAAGCTGATTTATTTTTAACTTGCTTTCTTTGTCTTTCAGAGACTAAATTACGTTCACAAAAGAATAGCAGATAATATATGACAAGCACAAAGAAAAAAACATAGTCAGTGGTTGTATGATTACTTTCAGCAATACAAATGGCCATGGAAAGTAATTTAAGGCCGGGTGCGGTGGCTCAGGCCTGTAATCTCAGCACTTTGGGAGGCCCAGGCGGGCGGATCATTTGAGGTCAGGAGATCAAGACAAGCCTGGCCAACATGGTGAAACCCCATCTGTACTAAAAATACAAAAAATTAGCCTGGTGCGGTGGTGTGCAACTGTAACCCAGCTATTCGGGAGGCTGAGGCATGAGAATCACTTGAACCTGGGAGGTGGAGGTTGCAGTGAGCTGGGATCGTGCTACCAC
>NW_016811604.1:216262-219784 GCF_001698545.2 Rhinopithecus bieti
AAAAAAAAAAAAAAAAAAGAAAAAAAATTGTGGTTTTTTGTTAGTTTGTTTCTTAAAATGAATTTATTCATGAAATAAGTATTTCAGTTATAATGTCTCTTCCCCACATTTTTGGGATGTAATGTTTGAGGAAAGACTAGCTCTATCTCTGACACATAAATATTTCAAAATATATAATTAAATCATGTATTTTAATTATGCATTCATGCAAGGAAATATTCAGACTTGCCTCCAAACTAATGGTCTTCTTTTTGTTTTATTTTCTAATCCAGCCCAAAATGTTGAAATCATCTGAGATTAAACTTACACAGAAGCGTTTTTGAAAAGAATTTATATTGTTTACAATTTAATTCAGCTAATATTTGGTAACTATGTTCAGAGTGCTGTGTTATGAGATATGTGGAGAAGAAGCCTACATAGTTTCTGTCCTTCATGAGTTTACTTATAGTGAAGGCAGCATATACAAGTGATTAGTTAAAATTAATTGCAAAAATTGTTCTTCTATGTCAGAGATGGTAACGGGAAAGTAGTGATTCATTAAACCTTACAGGATGTGGTTACACATTTTTAGGGGTAAGGCATTTCATTTCAAAGTTAAAGGCTAATGAAAATTTTAATAGGCCCAAACTGTGGGAAAGAGATTCTAATCTAAAACAATAGCATGAGACAAGACATAAAACACCAAAATTAAAAACTCATATACACAACATGCAATTATGTTTTATATTTGAGGAGATGCAGAAACAGAGTTGTCAGCATTTGAGTTACAGAATAGAAGAAGAACTCTGGCTAGAATATTGAGCCTAGTTCTTAAAATATCTTCACTGGCATAATAAAGTAGCCTTATTTTGTAATAGAGAATGGTAATAACCTCTATAATTACAATGACTAATCACTAAAATAATTTGTTTTGGAAAAAAGAAAAAAGATGTATCATGAAAAAACAGTTAAATAAGAGATGATAAATCTAGACATAAATTACATATCTTATAAATAAAAACCACAGATTTTATTTTTAAAAATTATATACCTTGTTAATCAGAATTAAATATAGTTTTGAAAAGTCAAAGGAAGAATTAATAAATTGAAATGAAGTGGTTTAAAAAAGAGAAAATGCATTGTAAAGGAATTCACAAAAAAAATGGAGGACAGAAAATAAATAGGCAAACTCTCAAGCAGATTAGAGACATATTAATAAAGATGTTGTGGGTGAATTTGCAAAGACAGAGTAGTAACATAAGAAGAGTTAAAGGGAAACATGAGTTCTCTGTGCAAAACTGTACCCCAAACAATCAGACTCAAATATTCAAAAGTCAACAGAATAAATAAGAAGAGCTAAAATAAAGGAAAGTAAAATCAGCTACTGAAGAGAAAAAATAACTAATCATAAAGGAATGGCAATAAGACTGACAGCCAGTTTCTTATCAGCAACAATAGAACCCATATAAAACAAACTCATATTGTAAGGTGTTTTAAATAGAAACTTTCAACCTTTAAGTGTATGCTCACTTCAGCTGTCTTTCAACAGTGATAAAATAAGTAATTTGGGGACGTACATATTTGAAACACTGGCAAAACAATCTCAATTTTTCATAAAACCTATTAAAATATATACCTTATGTAAAAACAACAAAACTCAGTAATAGGGAAACAATACCCCTAAAATTTGTCAAAATATTTTTTTAAATGCAAGCCACCAAAACACTTCACTCAAAACTTCACCAAAGTTTTCAGGTAAAGTACACAAAGAAAAGATTCTTGGCAACAGTGGTGTTAGGGTGATTCTGAAGCTGCCATTTTGTGAGGAAGCCCAAGCTACATGTGAAGGCTGTCTACATGTAGATACTTCCATTGACAGTCCACTTGAGCCTAGTGTTCAATGTATTTCAGTCCAGGCACATGACATGTAAATAAAAAAGCCACCCAAAATTCTGTCTCCCAGTCATCTGAGTTACGCAAAGCTCTTTGAAACTTACCACCTGAAGCCTCCAGACTCCATAGAATAGACAAGCGATTCCTGTACCTTGACTGAATTATAAAAGCCTGGCAATGGTTAGCATAATAAAATGGTTACTGTTCTGTGCTATGCAGTTCTGGAGTAGTTTGTTATACAGTGATAGAAACCTCATCAGTTGTTTAATAGTCAATGTCTGCTGTTATAGAGAAGTATGCATGGACATGCCATGATAGTGCAGGTGGTGTCAGTGGAAAATGGTCTATTTTAATCATACAAGACAGTAAAAGGTTTACATCCCAGTAGATTTAATTTTTTTAAGTTTACATGTAAGCATTATATAAGAACACACCTCCTTCTGTAGCCAAACTATGTGCTGTAGATGCCTTACTCATGAGTTGTGTGACTTGTCTTTAAGCCACTGCATCTCACCATACTGTCTCATGCAGTTACGGAGGGTGAGAAATCCCATGATCTGCTGCTGTCTGCCAGCTGGAGACTCAGGAACACCAGAAGCATAGTTGGAAGCCTCAGAGTCAGAGACAATCGTGTAGATTCCAGTCTGAGTCTGATGATCTGTGAACCAGGAGCACGAAGGCCAGGAGAAGACCTGTGTCCCGGCTCAAGCCCCCAGGCAGGGGGAGAGCAAACCTAATATTCCTCTGTGGTTTTGTTTTATTCGGGCCCCAGTGGATTGCATGATGCCCACTCACCTTGGGTAGGGCAGTCTGCTTTATCTGAACCCGAACGCTCTTCTTGAAACCATTTCTTGAATGCTTGAAACTCTTCCTGAAACTCCCTGCAAGACATACTCAGACATGTTTCATCAGATATCAGGCCATCCTATGAACCCATCAAGGTAATACACAAAATTAGCCATCACAAATGATACAATTACTCAGCAGTGCTTGAAGAGGTTCCTATTAGTCCTAACTACTGGCCTTGTACAAATTTTTTTTTTAATGGAAAAAAAGGCACTGCTAACTCTGGCATGAATAAATAAAGAGAAAAAGATGAAAGAGAACAGAATATATAAAAGAGATTTTTTTAAAGTAACCTGAAGCATTTTGCTTAAAAAATCAAGAATTGGTTAAAACATTCAAGACATGATAAATGCATACTGATGGAGGAAAGTTGTTTCTTTTGTTTGTTTGTTTTTTGAGACAGGGTCTGGCTCTGTCACCCAGGCTAGAGTGCAGTGGTATGATTTCGGCTTACTGCAAGCTCTGCCTCCCAGGTTCGAGTGAGTCTCCTGCCTCAGCTTCCCGAGTAGCTGGGATTACAGGTTCCCACCACCACACCCAGCTAATTTTTGCATTTTAAGTAGAGATAGGGTTTCACCATGTTGCCCAGGCTGGTCTTGAACTCCTGACTTCGAGCGATCCACCTGCCTGGGCCTCCTAATGTGTTGGGATCACAGGCGTGAACCACCATGCCCAGCCACCTGAGAGGTGTTTCTTAATGCACTCTTTGCAGAATGCATCTTGCATGGTTTTATCCATATTCTGGGTTATATCTCTCCCTTCCTTCCTTCCTTCCTTCCTTCCTTCCTTCCTTCCTTCCTTCCT
>NW_016811604.1:223449-229211 GCF_001698545.2 Rhinopithecus bieti
TCTCCTCTGAACAAAAGACATACTGTTTTTTCTAATCTTTTGGTAGATATTATCCTACTATATCATGATAACTTCTTTCTCATACTGATACTTTCATTGGCCTTTTCCTATTTTCTCTCAGGAAAGTAGCATAGAAAGCATATTTTCTCTCAAAAGTAGCAATTCCCGTGAGGTCAGAGATTACTTTTGGCATGTGCCATTTTTTCCTAAGTAATTCATTAAGGACATATTAGATTCACTAAGGTTGACTTTAATAGTTCCACATGTTGCTATGCTACTTTGAATACATGTGCCCCTACTTGGCTACATAGTTTTCTTACTGGTATATACTATTTGTACATATTTATGGGGCACATGTGATATTTTGTTCCATGCATAGGATGTGTAATGATCAAGTCAGGGTATTTGTGGTATCTATAACCTTGAACGTTTATTATTTTTTGTGTTGGGAATGTTTCAAATCTTCTCTTCTAGCTATTTGAAATATGGACTAGAATTGTTGCTAACTATAGTCACCCTGCTGTGCTGTGGAACACTAGCACGTATTACTTCTATACAACTGTTTGTTTGTGCCCATCCACCAGCCTCTCTTCATCCCTCACCATTCCCAGCCTCTGGTAATCTTCATTCTACTCTCTACTTGCACGAGGTCAACATTTTCAGCTTCCACATATGAATGAGAATATGCAATATTTGTCTTTCTGTGCCTGACTTATTTTCTTTAACATAATGACCTCCCGTTCCACCCATCTTTCTGCAAATGACAACATTTCTTTCTTTTAAAAGCTGAGTAGCATTCTGTTGAGTATATATACCCCATTTTCCTTATCCATTTATCTGTTGGTCGACTCTTATGTTGATTCAATATCTTTATTATTGTGAATAGTGCTGCAATAAACATGCGAGTGCAGGTATCTCTTTGAAGTGCTGACTTCTTTTCTTTGAATAAATACCCAGTAATGGATTTGCTGGTTTATATGGTAGTTCTATTTTAGTTTTCTGAGAAAACTCCATGATGTTTTCCATAATGGCTGTACTATCTGCTAGCACGTTGATAAAGAACATATATTTTGTAGCAAGAATGTGTTTATTTTAGTGTCAATTTCTATCATAAATTGTTTAGGCCAAAAGAGAAATGAAGTGAAATGTATATGTCTTGCTTCAATTCTTCCATAAATAGTGAAAAATATCCATTTCAGGAGAATGAAGCAAAGAGAAACAAAACCACTCCATATTTATTCACAGACAGCCCACAGTATATAATTTTGTCCATAGTTATAGAAAACTTCAGAATGCACAGTGAGATGTCACTTAGCCAGCAAGGAACCTTCCCTTACAGCTGTCCAACCTAGGGTCTGGCCACTCCTCACCAGGATTTGAAGACACATGTCTTGCTTGATTGCCGTTAATACTGACTTAAGCTACCAAATCCACTTGGTTAAACCCCACAGACCCTCCCATGATTTCTCAGTAATGTTTAAGGGATTATTGTTGGCTACTGAGAGAGTTTTCTGAAATGCTTTCTAGCTGGTTTTCCGAAGAATACAAAACACCCTACAAATTCAGCAGGAAAAATCACCAAGACGTAAGGAACTGTAGCAGGCTTTGACCAAAGGTATGTATAACTTGGTTGAATTCATGTTCATGTTGCCAAAACCTTTTTCTAGATATTCAGCCTCCAAACTAACTCACAGTTCTAAGGCAGCAAAACAAGGTGACTCTAAATGGTTGAGACAAGTAGCTTTAGGTAAATGGGCATCTCAAACCACAGTAACAGGAACCTTCCCACAGAACCTCTATAGGAGCATCTGTCCCTTCCATTAATATAAGAGGAATCTTTTCTTGTTCCAAATTTGGTGTCCAAAATATCATCCAGTCACTTTACAAATGCATTTATTCACCTGTTCAATATGACGTATTTTCTCTTATCCTTCATGCTTTTTCTTTTGCTTTTCTAATTTTTTTAAATCACAATGTACACAGCTCATATTAGTTCAGTGTTTACACATCATTTATTATTCAGGACAATGTCATACATTTTTGATTAGTGATTTCCCTTTTCTTTTTATCACACTCTCAATTTGAGATTTATTATTTTTTTAACATATTAGTCATTTTCCAATGTTTCCCCTGAGGTTAAAACTTCATTTTCCAATTCTTATTTGCTAGGATTTCATTTTCTGCTGGTTTAGCTTCCCTTAAATCATAGAATAATGTTTAATTTTTAAAACTTGACCTGTTTTTATGATTTCTTCTATCTCACTTGCTTAGTTGCAGGCTTTCTTAGAGTAACACACCTTGGGCTGGATTTTGCAGAAAAGGAGCAACTAGCTGGATTATTAGGAAGTAGAGTCCTTTCTATCAAAAACCAAAATTTAAAGGAAGTGATTCACATGCAGCAAGAATTGCAACTTACACAATTACTTGACACAGTAAAACATTTGAAAATGTGTCTAATGTATATCCCAGGAGCATTTCCCAATGCATATAAATGAGTTTAGGTACCAGACTCCACTTACATTCCTGTTTTTTTTTTATGATTATGCTCCTCAGTTCTGGTGAACACTGAGCTAACTTACCTGGAAGGTAAAGATCTTACCTGGATTAGTTGTTGAAGATGCTGCAGCATTAACCCTGGTTTTCAGCAACAGGTGATGCTCTCTTTCATGAACTTTGTTCCTGGATGACATGAATTCTGCTCCATTTTTTTTTTTTTTTTTTTTTGGTCAGGCTGTGGTTGTTATATTTTTAAAATTTATTTTATTTTATTATTATTTATTTACTTATTTCAATAGCCTTTGGGGTGCACATGGTTTTTGGTTACATGGATGAATTGTATAGTGGTGAAGTCTGAGATTTTAGTGCACCTGTCACCTAAATAGTGTACATCGTACCCGATATGTAATTTTTTAGCCCTCACCCCCCTCATTTTTTTAGTTATGGTCTTCATTTTGTCCATCAAGTCTGGCAACTGGATCCGTGTCACACACACCTTCTTTTGAACCTCTAAACTCTCTCATCTCCCAGGCACTGCAGTAATTCATCATGTTGAGGAAAAGGGATAGTGATATTTAATTGATATCCACAAGAATCACTTAACTGACTCCACAATCTTCAATAGACTTTCCATTTTGTTCTTTCTTTGTGGAGAGGAGTGATATTTTTCTTTTTATGCTTTTTATCTATTTATTTTCTTCCAACTTTTATTTTGGGTTCAGGGTTACATGTGCAGGTTTGTTATATGGGTAAATTGAGTGTCAGAGGAATTTGGTGTACAAATTATTTCTCCAGGCAGGTAATTAGCATAGTATTCAATGGATGGTTTTTCAATCTTCTCCCTCCTCCCACCTCCCACCTCCCACTCTCAAGTAAGCCCCAGAACCTATTGTTTCCTTTTTTGTTTCCATGTGTACTCAATGTTTAGCTCCCACTTATAATTAAAAACATGGCATCTGGTTTTCTGTTTCTGTGTTAGTTTGCTTAGGATAACGACCTCCAACTGCATCCATGTTGCTGCAAAGAACATGATTTCGTTCTTTTTTTATGGTTGCATAGTATTACATGATGCATATGTACCACATTTTCTTTATCCAGTCTACCATTGATGGGCATCTAGGTTGAGTCCATGTCCTTGCTAGGGTGAATTGTGCTGCAGTGAACATACTCATGCATATGTCTTTTTGGTAGAATGATTTACACTTCTTTGGGTATGTACCCAGTAATGAGATTGCTGGGTCAAACAATAGTTCTATTTTAAGTCCTTTGAGAAATCTCCAAACTGCTTTCCACAGTGGCTGCTGGTGGGAATGTAAACTCGTTCAGCTATTATATTATTTATATCTTCATATATTTTGTCTGCAAATTACTCATAGTTCCTTAAATAAATTGTTTATCGTCTGCCTTTCCAACTCATCCATAATTTGCATGAAAGGGACAAAATAAGTTTCTTTATCATTTCACTGTTGAAAATTAGATTAATTCTGCCCCTGTCTCTGAGGGCAAAATTAGGGCCAAAATCAGCTTGATTGAGCACCTCAGAGCATCTGTCTGCCTCTGGGCAAAGATTGTGGCTAACTATGCCTGGAAGCAGACTCAGCTCTACCCTGGCAAAGGCAGTAAGTAGTATGAGGACAGAAGACAGAAACATCTAATTCATGTCCACCAAAATGTCATAATCAATAATCAATGAGTTGTTTGAAAAGATCAATGAAATTGATAAGCCTAGACTAGTGAGACAAATCAAGAAAAATAGAAAACACACACTATTAATAGGAAGGAAAGAGAAAGAAAGGAAAGAGGGGCCATCCCTACTGATTTCATGGACATTAAAAGGATAATAAGAAAAGATTATATTATGAACAATGCTATGCTCATGATTTCGATCAGGAGTCTCCAACCCTGGGGCCATGGACTGGTGCAGGTCTGTGTCCCACTAGAAACTAGACTGCACAGCAAGAGGTGAGTGGTGGGCAAGTGATGGAAGCTTCATCTGTATTTACAGCCACTCCCCATCACTGGCATTACTGCCTGAGCTCCATCTCCTGTCAGATCATCAGCAGCACTAGATTCTCATAGAAGCACGAATCATATTGTGAACTGTGGATGCAAGGGATCTAGGTTGCATGCTCCTTGTAAGAATCTAATGCCTGATGATCTGTCACTGTCCTCCATCACCCCGGGATGGGACTGTCTAGTTGCAGAAAAACAAGCTCAGGGCTCCCACTGGTTCTACATTACGGTGAGTTATATAATTATTCCACATATATTATAATGTAACAATAATAGAAATAAAGTGCACAATAAATATAATGTGCTTGAATTACCCCCAAACCATCTCTAACCCTCCCCTGGCCCATGGGAAAATTGTCTTCCACAAAATCAACCCTTGGTGCCAAAAAGGCTGGGGACCACTGATCTAGATGAAATAGATCAATTCCTTTAAAAGACATAATCAACCAAAACTCACATAAGGAAGAATACTTAATAGGTTACACCTATTTGATAAATTACATCAATAATTAATGCCTGCCAAAAATTATAATCAGATTTCCTGACTTCTTGTAGCACCCAACTGGGTTTGAATTTGGGAAGAGTTTAGGATGCTTAGGGAATGAACAGAAATAACATAATGCAAAAATGTTTTGTGGAAGCAAGGAGGGCACTGTATACCAGCAGCAAAAACAGAGTCATGGAGGTATGAAACTATGCAGAGAAGGAAATAGGATAAAGTGAAAGCACAGCTTAAAGAGGGGAACTCTGAAAAATACAATGGGACAAGAAATACAATAGGGATTTTAGCAAATGCAAAAATGGGACACCCAGTTAGATTTGAATTTCAGTAAACAATGAATAGTATAGTATGTTCTAAATAATACTTGGTACTTATTCTTGCTAAGAATATGTTTGCTCTTTATCTGAAATTCAAACTTAATTGGGTGACCTCTACGTTTTCTGGCAATGGTTGATGTATTTCTCTTTCCAAGCAATTGAAGCAAGGGTGAGACAAATTTTATTCTGAGGTTCAGTGACTGAGGAAGAGGACTGAGGGATGAAGGAAAGAGGTAAGAGAGGCTATGGAGAAACATGATGCTTGTTGGCTGCCATGTTTGTACTTGTGTTGGAGATCGGCTCGTTCATTAGTTGAGTGGGAAATTTGTTTTAGTAAGATGAGGATCCTCAGAAAAGTAAAACAAGTTTAAATAATAGTCCTGGCATACACAAATGAAATTCCAAGAAGATTCCTCAAATCACCAGGAGTCCTG
>NW_016811604.1:229663-232303 GCF_001698545.2 Rhinopithecus bieti
GGAGATTAAAAAGGGGAGATAAATACATGGAATCTCTCACTGATCCACAACGCTGTCATCTTCCCTTGGCTCATAGAGGCTATTGAGGCACTCAGAATGGTGGCTCTTGCATGAGACACGTTGAGGAGTTTTGGGGAAGGCCAAAACCACTCACTGTCTCTGGTGATCATGACAAATAGGATACCCAGACTTTCTTGTCACTTGAAATAGCCAGAGAGCAGCTTGCTCTATTGCTACCTGGTTTCACTCTTTCTTCACCTGGAAACTCTCCCTAGTTCCATACCTCCTGGCTTGTATTAGTAGGAGTACTCCAGAGAAATACATACATAGAGCCAATAAAATATATACATATATACACAAATATATATATATATATATATATTTATACACACATAATATATATGGGTATATATATGGGTTTATGTATATATTGGTTTATATATGTGTATATATATGAGTTTATATACATATAAATATATATGTGGGTCTACATGAGGGTATATATATTGGGGTGTATACATATGAGTGCATATATATAAAATATGTATGGATATATATATCATACATAGATATATGTACAGTTACATATATACATCTATGGGTATGGGAGTGCATATATATGTGTGTGTATATATAGTATGAATTCCTATTGGTGAATAGGCACTGGACCATATATATATAGAGTCCTAGATGATAGATATGATAACTGTATCACATGTATACATATGTAAAATCTCTTCATGTATGTGCTTTTATATATCTTATTGGTTCTATAATACATATTTAGACATATATAAGAGAGTTGGCCTTTGGTATCTGTGCATGATTGGTTTCAGGATCCTTCAAGGATACCAAAATCAATGACTACACAAATTCTTCCTATGAAATGGTGTCATATTTGCATGTAACCTACACACATTCTCCAGCATACTTTAAATAATTTCCATGTTACTTGTGATCCCTGATACAACGTAAATGCTATGCAAGTGAGCATTATACTTCATTTTAAAATTTGTTATTGTTCTAATTGTTGTACTGCTATTATTTTTTAAAATGGATTTAAAACGCGGTTGGTTGAACCCATGGATGTGGAGCCCACAGATAAAGAGGTCCTACTGTATTTGTTTTGTTTGTTTCTTGAGACAGAGTCGCAATCTGTTGCTCAGGCTGAAGTGCAGTGGCATGATCTCAGCTCACTGCAACCTCTGTCCCCAGGTTCATGTGATTCTCATGCCTCAGCGTCCTGAGTAGCTGAGATTACAGACAGGTGCCACCATGCCTGGCTAATTTCTTTTCTTTTTTTTCTTTTTTTTTTTTTTTTTAGTAAAGATGAGGTTTCACCATGGTACGCAGGCTGGTCTCTAACCCCTGGTCTCAAGTGATCCTCCTGCCTTGGCATCCCAAAATGTTGAGACTACAGGTGTGAGTCACTGCACCCAGTCAAGGTCTAGCTGTATTTAATACACAGGTAGATGATATCTCTATATACCTATGTAACTATCTGCCTATCTATCATCTGTCTATCTATCTATCTATCTATCTATCTATCTATCTATCTATCTATCTATCTATATCTGCCTATTAATAGGTTTATTATGAGAAATTGGGCCACACAATTATGAGCTGAGAATTCCCATGATCTGCCTTCTGCAAGTTAGAAACTCAAGAAAAGTCTCTGGTATAATCTGAACCAAGACTAAACACCAGAAAAGCCATGAGAACCAAGTGAAAATCCTAGCTCAAGGGCAGCAGCAGCCTCATCCTAGCTCAGACAGGTAGTCAGGAAGCGAAAAGAGAAAACTACTTCTTCCTCTGACTTTTCTTTTACTGAGACCCTCAACAGATTGGCTATTTCCCACCCACATTGGAAGAGGCCATCTACATTATCAATTCCATAGATGCACATGCCAATCTCATCCAGAAACACATTCACAGACACACCCATAATCATAAGCACCCCGTGGCCCAGTCTAGTTGACACAAAATTTGCCATCACAGTGCCCTGCAAGGCAAAGGCATAAGATACGCTGATGCATGCATCGGCAGGTGCTTCACAAGAAATGAGATATCATTCTCCTTCCTTTGATGTGGAGTTCTCCAAATTCTCTGATTAATTATCTTCTGCCTCTCTTGTTTGGTTTGGGAAGGGAAGGACGGTACCCATTTTGGTGCAGAAGGAAAATCATAGTTCTCCTTACCAAACCAAGGGCTATACCTCGTCATCTTCTCTCCAAATCTGTTGCACTTTATTTATGTTTTATTTTATTTTATTTAAAAAAATTTCTTTAGAGATACAGTCTCATTCTGTCACCTGGGCTGGAGTGCATAATCATAGTTCACTGCAATCTCAAACTCCTGAGCTCAAGTGATTCTAACATGTTAGCCTCCTGAGTTGCTAAGACCCCAGATGCATACCACAGAACCTGGTTATTTTTTGTTTGTTTGTTTTGGTAGAAAAGAGGGTCTCACTATGTTGTCCAGGCAGGTCTTGAACTCCTAACTTCAAGCAATTCCCCTGCCTCAGGTTCCCAAGCTGCTGGGGTTACAGGAAGGAGCCATTGCACTTGGCTCTCTGTTGCATTTTAACTTGGGGCAGAAACAGTAGTAATGAGTGAAGTACAGGCTTGCAGGAGATAACAA
>NW_016811605.1:0-574 GCF_001698545.2 Rhinopithecus bieti
TCATGCTACCTTACTTCAAACTATAGTATAAGGCTACAGTAACCCAAACAGCATGGTACTTGTACTAAAACAGACATATAGGCCAATGGAACAGAAAAGAGGCCTCAGACATAACACCACACATCTACAGCCATGTGATCTTTGACAAATCTGACAAAAATGAGCAATGGGAAAAGGATTCCATATTTAATAAATGGTGTTGGGAAAACTGGCTAGCCATATGCAGAAAACTGAAACTGGACTCCTTCCTTTCATCCTATACAAAAATTAACTAAAGATGGATTAAAGACTTAAACATAAAACCTAAAACCATAAAAACCCTAGAAGAAAACCTAGGCAATACCATTCAGGACATAGGCATGGGCAAAGACTTCATGACTAAAACACCAAAAGCAATGGGAACAAAAGCCAAAATTAACAAATGGGATTGAATTAAACTAAAGAACTTCTGCACAGCAAAAGAAACTATCATCAGAGTGAACAGGCACTCTGAAAGGGAGAAATTTTCTGCCATCTATCCACCTGACAAAGGGCTAATATCCAGAATCTACAAGGAACTTAAATAAATTTAAAA
>NW_016811606.1:0-1915 GCF_001698545.2 Rhinopithecus bieti
GGGGCCTTAGGATTTTATTTTATTTCTCCAAATCCAACAGACCCCGTGGTGCTCTGAGAGACTGGAAAATGAAGATGCTGTGTAAGAACTTGCAGGACGCAATAGGGGATTCACAGTGGACATGTTTCATATGTTAGGGTGAGAAATCACTGTCCCTCACTGAGACAATAAGTCTTCACTCACTGCTGAGCCCCAAGAAGGACACAATCCAATATGTTCATCCTAGACTAGGTGTGTTCTCTTCATAAAGCCATAAAATTAGATGCACAATCCAACTTCTCACCAAATACAAGTGGTATATACCAAGCTGGGCTCAAGCCAGTCTTTTTTTTTTTTTTTTTGAGACAGAGTCTCACTCTGTCATTTAGGCTAGAGAGCTGCGGTGTGATCATAACTCACTGCAGCCTCAACCTTCTGGGCTCAAGTGATCCTCCTGCCTCAACCTCCCGAGTATCTAGGACTACACGCTGGTGCAAGCATGCCCACCTAATTTATTTTACTTTTTGTAGAATTGGGGTCTCACTGTGTTGCCTAGGCTGTCCTCAGACTCCTGCACTCAAGCGATCTTCCTGGCTCAGCCTCCCAATGTGCAGGGATTACAGACATGAGCCGCTGAGCTCAGCCACTCAAGCCAGTGTTTTTTTTTTTTTTCTTTTTTTCTTTTTTCTCAGATGTAAGTATTTGGTTTATTGATTTAAAAACATCTGAAATTCTGTTTTGTAAATATATATATATATTCAAGCCTGGCACGGTGGCTCATGTCTGTAGTCTCAGCACTTTAGGAGGCCTAGGTGGGAGAATTGCTTGAGCCTAGGAGTTTGGGATCAGCCTGGCCAACATAGTGAGACCCCATCTTAAAAAAAAAAAATCTTGGCTGGGGCGCGGTGGCTCATGCCTGTAATCCCAGCACTTTGAGAGGCCGAGGCGAGTGGCTCACTTGAGGGCAGGAGTCAAAGACCAGCCTGGCCAACATGGCGAAACCCAGTCTCTACTAAAAATACAAAAATTGGCCTGGCGCGGTGGCTCACGCCTGTAATCCCAGCACTTTGGGAGGCCAAGGCGGGCGCATCACAAGATCAGAAGATCCAGACCATCCTGCCTAACATGGTGAAACCCTGTCTCTACTAAAAAATACAAAAAAATTAGCCGAGCATGGTGGCAGGCGCCTGTAGTCCCAGCTACTCGGGAGGCTGAGGCAGGAGAATGGCGTGAACCTGGGAGGCGGAGCTTGTGGTGAGCCGAGATCGCGCCACTGCACTCCAGCCTGGGGACAGAGCAAGACTCCGTCTCAAAAAAAAAAAAAAAAAAAAAAAAAAAAAAAAAAAAAAGAAACAAATTAGCCGGTGTGGTGGCGGGAGCCTGTAATCCCAGCAACTCGTGAGGCTGAAGCACGAGAATCGCTTGAAGCTGGAAGGCAGAGGTTGCAGTGAGCCAAGATTGCATCACTGCACTGTAGTCTGGGTAACAGAGTGAGACTCTGCCTCAAAAAAAGAAAAAAAAATTATTTATTCCGATATAATTCACAGCCAAAAATTCATCCATGTAAAGTGTACAATTCAATGCTTTTTCAGTATGGTCACAGAATTGTGCAACCATCGCAACAATTCATTTTAGAACATTTTCATTATTTGTAAAATAAACGCCATGCCCGTTAACAGTCACTCCCCATTGCCTGCTTCCACCCAGACTTAGACAACCACAGATCTGTTTTCTCTTTCTGTCTTTATGGATTTGCCTGTTCCGAACATTTTATATAAATGGAATCACATACTATTGTGATTGGCTTCTTTCACTCGGCATCATGTTTTCAAAGTTCATCTATGTTGCAGCATTAGTATCTATGTTACAGTATTAGTATCTATGTTACAGCATTAGTATCTATGTTACAGTATAAGTATCTATGTTACAGCATTAG
>NW_016811607.1:0-578 GCF_001698545.2 Rhinopithecus bieti
TTTCAGATGGAATGCTTCCAGTTTTTGCCCATTGAGTATGATATTGGCTGTAGGTTTGTCATAAATAGCTTATTATTTTGAGATGCATTCCATCAATGCCGAATTTATTGAGAGTTTTTAGCATGAAGGGGTGTTGAATTTTGTCAAAGGACTTTTCTGCATCTATTAAGATAATCATGTGATTTTTGTCTTTGGTTCTATTTATATGCTGGATTACATTTACTAATTTGCGTATATTGAACCAGCCTTGCATCCCAGGGATGGATGAAGCCCACTTGATCATGGTGGATAAGCTTTTTGATGTGCTGCTGGGTTCGGTTTGCCAGTATTTTATTGAGGATTTTTGCATCGATGTTCATCAGGGATATTGGTCTAAAATTCTCTTTTTTTGTTGCTGTGCCTCTGCCAGGCTTTGGTGTCAGGATGATGTTGTCCTCATGAAATGAGTTAGGGAGGGTTCCTTCTTTTTCTATTGATTGGAATAGTTTCAGAAGGAATGGCACCAGCTCCTGCTTTTACTTCTGGTAAAATTCGGCTGTGAATCCATCTGGTCCTGGTCTTTTTTTGATTGGTAGGCT
>NW_016811608.1:0-945 GCF_001698545.2 Rhinopithecus bieti
CTATATTATATACAAGGGTTTTAATTATCCACAGGGTTTTTATTTAAGAAAGAAAATCAAAATTAATGATGCTTTTAGCGAAACTTGTCTAATGTCAATTGTCTAATGAAAGTTCATTTTATAACAAGTGTTAATTGAAGATAAAAGACCAGGAAATGTACACAAGTAATTACAATTCACTTAATCTGAAGGCTTGTTTTCAAAAGTAGAATTTAATTTTGTATGGCTTTCTAACATAGACTTGGAATTTTCTGGAAGTTCAAGCAAAGGAAGTTTTTATCAATATTACAGAAAATTC
This sequence comes from Rhinopithecus bieti, assembly GCF_001698545.2. Taxonomy (NCBI): domain Eukaryota; kingdom Metazoa; phylum Chordata; class Mammalia; order Primates; family Cercopithecidae; genus Rhinopithecus; species Rhinopithecus bieti. The sequence goes on from NW_016811608.1 coordinate 299, forward strand.
AGAGATAAAAACAGCTCAGTTTAGTAAATGAATATTGGACCACATACTATAATAATACAAGTAACATCTAGAAAACAACACCTGCCATCAAAGATAAACAGGCTAAGAAGATAAGCATCTATGGAGAACTCAGATTTCATTGACAATGGAACATTGATAATGGTTTTTGAAGACAGGGACAGATTTTTGCTCTGTGTGTCATAGGATCACCTGCCTGATAGGTTAGTCAAGAAAAGCAATAGGAAAAAGATAGAATGTTTGTGAGTTCCTACTGTGGACCATATTTGAAGGCACTTGTCATTTGATATCTCAACATTCTGAAGTAAGCATATTGCCACCTTACACTTGAGGAGACAGGACAAATTTAAATAAGTTGTATTAGGTGAAAAAGATGGTAAAGGATATGAGACTGAAATTCAGGATTGGCATTTTCTGAAACAATTCATCTGTAGAAAACCAAAATAAAAACAAACAAATGTACAAATTCTCTACAAACTTTTAACTATAACATTGTAGGAAATCAGCCATCTAAAGTTGGAAATAAAATAAGATACATGGTGCTTTTGATATTTTTATGCCTCAAATTAAATATCTGGATTTAATTAACATTTATTGAATGATAGCTATATTCTAAATTTATTTATGCA
>NW_016811609.1:0-944 GCF_001698545.2 Rhinopithecus bieti
CCTATGGTGAAAAACGAAATATCCTCAGAGAAAAACTAGAAAGAAGCTCTCTGAGAAATCCCTTCTTGATTTGTGAATTCATCTCACCGAGTCACAAGATTGTTTTCGTGGAGCAGATTGGTAGCATTGCCTTTGGGGAATCTGTGGAGGGATATTTGGGATTGCATGAAGCCTGGGGTAATAAAGGAAATATCCTGAAATAACAAGTAGAGAAAAGTTTCTGAGAAACATCCTTGTATTGTGTGAATTCGTCTCACAGAGTTACAACTTTCTTTTCATTGAACAGTTTGCTAACACTTCTTTCGTGGAATTTGCAAAGAGATATTTGGGAGCGCATTGATGCCTATAGTGATAAAATAAATATACTCAGATAAAACTACAAAGAAGCTTTTGAGAAACTGCTTTGTGATGTGTGAATTCATCTCAAAGAGCTACACCTTTCTTTGCTTGAGCAGTTTGACAACACTTTTCGAGAAATCTGCAATAGGATATTTCTGAGTGCATTGAAGCCAATGGTGACAAAGAAAATATTCTGAGATAAACAAAAAAGAAGCTTTCTGAGAAACTGCTTTGTGATGTGTTAATTCATCTCACAGAGTTACACTGTTCTTTCATTGAGCGTTTTGATAACACTGCATACTTGGATTCAGCATTGAGATATTTCGGGGCACATTGAAGCTTATGGTGACAATTAAAATATTCCCAGGCAAAATCTAGAAAGAAGCTTACCAAGAAACCACTTTGTGATTTGTGAATTCATCTCACAGAGATAAAAGATTATTTTCATGAAGCAGTTTGGTAGCACTGTTTTTGGGGAATCTAAGAAGGGATATTTTGGATCACATTGAACCCTATGGTGACAAAGGATATATCCCCAGATCAATACCAGAAAGAACCTTTCCGCGGAATTTCTTTGTGTTATGAGAATTCATCTCACAGAGCCA
>NW_016811610.1:0-1486 GCF_001698545.2 Rhinopithecus bieti
TCTTCTTAATCAATCCGAGGCTACCCACTCCACATTACCTTCTTTTCAAGGGCCTGTTTCCCTTGCCTCCATAACTGTTGTGGGTATTGACGGCCAGGCTTCTAAACCTTTTAAAACTCCCCAACTCTGGTGCCAATTTAGACAACATTCTTTTATACACTCCTTTTTAGTTATCCCCACCTGCCCAGTTCCCTTACTAGGCCAAGATATTTTAACCAAATTATCTGCTTCCCTGACTATTCCTGGACTACAGCCACATCTCATTGCCGCCCTTCTCCCCAACCCAAAGCCTCCTTTGCCTCCTCCTCTCGTATCCCCCGACCTTAACCCACAAGGATGGGACATCTCTACTTCTTCCCTGGCAACCGATCACATGCCCATTACTATCCCATTAAAACCCAATCACCCTTACCCCACTCAACGCCAATATCCCATCCCACAGCACACTTTAAAAGGATTAAAGCCATTATCACTCACTTGCTACACAGCATCGCCTTTTAAAACCTCTTAACTCTTCTTACAATTCCCTTGCTGGTCGGTTTAGGACTTTCTGCCTCCACTATTGCTCTCGGTACTGGAATAGCAGGCATTTCAACCTCTGTCACGACCTTCCATAGCCTGTCTAATGACTTCTCTGCTAGCATCACAGACATATCACAAGCTTTATGAGTGCTCCAGGCCCAAGTTGAGTCTTTAGCTGCAGTTGTCCTCCAAAACTGCCAAGGTCTTGACTTACTCACTGCTGAAAAAGGAGGACTCTGTAAATTCTTAAATGAAGAGTGCTGTTTTTACCTAAATCAATCTGGCCTGGTATATGACAACATAAAAAAACTCAAGGATAGAGCCAAAAAACTTGCCAACCAAGCAAGTAATCATGCTCAACCGCCTTGGGCACTCTCTAATTGGATGTCCTGGGTCCTCCCAATTCTTAGTCCTTTAATACCCATTTTTCTCCTTGTATTCGGACCTTGTATCTTCCGTTTAGTTTCTCAATTCATCCAAAACCGTTTCCAGGCCATCACCAATCATTCTATACGACAAATGTTTCTTCTAACAACCCCACAATATCACCCCTTACCACAAGATCTCCCTTCAGCTTAATCTCTCCCACTCTAGGTTCCCATGCCGCCCCTCATCCTGCTTGAAGCAGCCCTGAGAAACATAGCCCATTCTCTCTCCATACGACCCTCCAAAAATTTTCACCACCCCAACACTTCAACACTATTTTGTGTTATTTTTCTTATTAATATAAGAATGCAAGAATGTCAGGCCTCTGAGCCCAAGCCAAGCCATCACATCCCCTGTGACTTGCACATATACGCCCAGATGGCCTGAAGTAACTGAAGAATCACAAAAGAAGTGAAAATGCCCTGCCCCGCCTTAACTGATGACATTCCACCACAAAGAAGTGAAAATGCCCTGCCCCACCTTAACCGTTGACATTCCACCACAAAGAAGTGAAAAATGCCCTGCCCCGCCTAACTGA
>NW_016811611.1:0-945 GCF_001698545.2 Rhinopithecus bieti
AAGGCCCTCCAGACCCCCACGCTCTGCCCAAGGGACTGCCTCTTCCCCCTACTTAACCCTGTGTCCCTGAACCTCCTGGCCAGCCTCTGACCTCTGCCCCGCAGCCTCAGTCCCTCCTGCATTGGCTGCTACCCACGGCCTGCTAATGGTGCACCCACAGATGTGAGCCCTGCTGTGGGCAGGTGGCTCTGGGCTGGCCCACCCCTCCCCAGACCCATCATGGGCCAGGATGGGAAGGGCCAGGGGCTGGGCTGGATGCTGAGCCAGGCTGTGGAGTGAAGAGGCACAGGAGACAGAACAACATGCATGGGGACCGGGCAGGGTGGGGCTCCGGAGCCTCGCAGGCCAGGGGAATGCCTTGGTCCACTGGGGGGCACATGTCAGACCCAGGTAGGCTGGGATGCCTTGGTATCCTCAGCAGCATGTGGGTGAGGATATTCGTGCCTCCCCATGACTCTCGAGATCATCAGAATGAGGGCTGTCAGGGCTGGCAGGCCCTGCGAGTCAGGCAGGGCCACTGCGAGTTGGGGCAGAGCACAGGCCTCCCCTGACTTCCCTCCCGAGCCCCCCACCCTGAGGCTCCATTAGAGGCTGGCGGGGCTGGGCACGCGCAGGGCCTCGGGGTCTGGTTCAGGCTGCCTTGCTCCCCAGGTCCCCCTGGGCCCGGAGTGCTCGAGGGCTGTCATGAAGCTGGTCTACTGTGCTCACTGTCTGGGAGTCCCCGGCGCCAGGCCCTGCCCTGACTACTGCCGAAATGTGCTCAAGGGCTGCCTCGCCAACCAGGCTGACCTGGATGCTGAGTGGAGGAACCTCCTGGGTGAGCCCCCACCTGCCAGAGCGGCCTGGAACTGTCTTGGGGAGTGTGTGGCGGGGGTCCTGGGGGGCGGGTGGGCCCTAGCTCAGGGCTTGGACCCAGGGACTTGATCAGGGATGCCCTGACCAGGG
>NW_016811612.1:0-11337 GCF_001698545.2 Rhinopithecus bieti
GAGAGAGAAAAAAAAAAAAAAAAACAATTACACAGACCGAAGCACGTGACAAAAATATGTAGCCACTAGGCAATAGTCCTCCCTGGGATTTTGGACACAGTGCTTGCCTGACATGATCACATGGTATACCCCACTTGAAAGAGTATTACTGGCTTGTTATTGGATGCTGGTAGATTCTGAGACACTAACAAAGCAACGGCAGGTGTTGTTACACTCTGACATACCTACCATAGAAAGGGTCAGAAATAAGAACACCAACAAAGTGGATGTTGTCCAATAAGCAATCATTATTAAGTTGAAGTGGTGTATTCAGGAAAAAAATAAGTTAGGCGTTATAGAATCTCACAGTTAAATGAAAGGTGGCTGGAAATACTCCAGATGAGTCTGTCTCAGATGTGGGGTCTCTGCCAGCACCTTGGGCTTCCTGGGGGCTTCAGTACACTGAGGTTCTTGAGAATGCTGGGACCTGGTTCACATACAGATATGATACATTCAAGGCCAGCAGGGTGTTCTGGGACACTGCTGTGATGCAGCACCAAAGAAAATTGTGCACTACAACTGTGCATGAGACAGGGACCTCTGTTTGGTAGTGTGTTTCCATGATGTTTGCCTTGGAAAATACACTGTTACATTTTCACTTACTCATGGGCAAGAACCAACAGGCTGGAAGAGTAGTGCCTGACAGTAAGATAACTGGATGACCAAGTCTCAGCCTCTGTGGAGACAAATATTATGGCAGCACATTGCACAAGATTCACAACCTCTGTGACCCACATGGATGCCCATGAAAAAGGACCTTTTGAGGATGAACATCAGTGACAATAGCAAGCTGGTGAAATCTTCACTACCCATAAAAGGACACATGGATACAGATACACCTGGATACAGCATCACTCAGGATATGGTAATCCATCTACAGTTCAGTACTGGGCCCAAAAAACAAGGGCTCATAATTTCAGAATATGAGACTAGGAAGCCTAGTGAATGTGCCCAGACTGACAGCTACACAGCTGAGTGGCAAAGGGAGCTTTGGGGCACATAGCAAGAGGTAGCATACCTGGCTAGTCCTGGAAAATAGATGTATTGTTCCGTTTTCACACTGCTATAAAGAAATATCCAAGTCTGGGTAATTTATAAAGAGGTTTAACTGACTCACAGTTCCACATGGCTTGGGACGCCTTAGGAAACTTACAATCATGGAGGAAGGGGAAGCAGGCACCTTCTTCACAAGCTGGCAGGAGAGAGAGAGACAAAAGCCCAGGGGGAAACTGCCATTTATAAAACTACCAGATCTCGTGAGAACTCCCTCACTATCACAAGAACCGCATGGAGGAAACTGCCCCCATGATCCAATCACTTCCCACCAGGTCCCTCCCTCAACACCTGGGGATTGCAATTAGAGATGAGATTTGGGTGGGGACACAAAGCCTAACCATATCGATAGAGTATATACCTCCCCAGTCTTCTCTTGAGGGTACTGCTGGATATTGACTCCCGTAACTTTTCAGGGTATGACATTGCCATTCCCATCTGCTTAGCAAATGTGGGCCATACTATTCAATGACTCTTAGATGGTCTATGTTACATATTTGGATATTCTAAACACATGATTAGCCACTGATACTGCTTTTATAGCAAAAAGTATCCAATAGTGAGGAGCTACATAGATATTTATTGGACCTTTTATGTCCTGTATCGTCCCAGGCAGCAGGTGTCATTGAAAGATAGAATAAACTCTTAAAGGACAAGCAGAAAAAGATAACTGGACAACCGAGGGTCAGCTTCCAGTGGAGCACACACTTCAGTCAGGCAGTTTGGTCTGTGGCCCAAAAGGGTACCTCTCATTTAAGCAGAATACTTAATTATGAGGTTGGTGGGTATGGTGGGAGGGCAAAGAGGTCCTAACTGGCTTCAAGAGAACTAACCCTCATTCTACTTTTTTCCCTTTCACACCTACCCCTGGGAAACAGGGCTAGTGGAATTTGTAAGCATCAAATAAAAAGTTGGGGGTATATGGGTGATTCTACATGATGCTTCTTTTACTGCCCAGCTATGCTTTCTGAATTTGGGAAATTATGGATATTTATGATAATTATAAATATGAGGTGACAGCTCCTAAGGTGGTCCTCTGGCGTGGCCCATGTGTTAGGGAGTAGAGATGTTCCAAGAACGTACAAAGACTATAAAAAGAAACTGCTGAGCCACATAAGGATGAGATCAGGAATACAGTATGTGTAAGACATGGGTGAATTCAGAAAACAGTGAAATGATTGCTACAGGAATTGGTTATACTGGTCGTGTGGCTACAGAAAGAGGAAAACAACCCTGTATGGTGGAGCGAGAACATCTTTAACTCTGGAGGGTCAAGAGTGGGGAGAAAGTCAATCAGCTTCTCTCTCTTATCCCTCAGTCCTTGTCCACAAGGCTTCTGGCCAATTTACTCCAGATTGCTTCCATAACCCACAACTTCTGATTAAGAAAAAAAAAACAAAAAACATCTAAGTGTAAGATTTCTCAGAAATTTCACAACATCCACTGACTCCAGAAAGGAATAGCCTCCACTTTAAACAAAAGAACAAGTTTAAGTTTCTGAACACCAATATGATTCTCTTTAGCTTTATGATGGGTACTTTGTTCATTTTTCACAGAATACTGCTTGTGCTAAACTCTCCAGAATGATCAGTAGTGGACAATCATATTGCCCAGGACTTCCTGCTGGTTGATCAAAGTGGAGTGTGTACAATTACTAACACTTCTTGCTGCAGCTGGATGACATATTTAACGGCTTATCTCTGTAGGGGGAGCCTGGTTGTGGTCTATCCTCCAAGTAGGCTTGAGCATCCTAGTGGGGGTCCTAATCTTGTTCACTTCTGTACCTCAAGTATTTAACAATTTGAGAGTAATTAAATTAGTAAATATAGTAACTTTATAGAAAAAAGAACCCTCATTCTCTCTTCCAGTCACTTTCTCCCCACCCCAGGTTGACCAAGATATAGAAATGCTTTGCATCTTTGAGCTTGTAATTAGTGCATTCCACAGCTTCAAATGAATCTAAATGTTTACGGCATATTAGCCTTGTGATGAAAAGCACAGTCCCAGAAGTCTGGTATGCTGGGTTTGAATACTGAACCTTCTGCTTACTGAATATGTAACTTTGCTCTAATTACTTAACTTTATCTTTAAGATGTGGTAATAATAATAGCTCTGTTATAAGGATAAATTTAAAAGGGACAGGCCGGGTGCAGTGGCTCATGCCTGTAATCCCAGCACTTTGGGAGGCTGAGGCAGGCAGATCACCTGAGGTCAGGAGTTCGAGACCAGTCTGGCCAAGATGGTGAAACTCTGTCTCTACTAAAAATACAAAAATTAGCCGGGTGTGGTGGTGCGCACCGGTAGTCCCAGCTACTTGGAAGTTCTAAGGCAGGAGAATTGCTTGATCCCAGGAGGCAGAGGTTGCAGTGAGCCGAGATTATGCCACTGCACTCCAGCCTGGGCAACAGAGTGAAACTCCATCTCTAAAATAAATAAATAAATAAATAAATAAATAAATAAATAAATAAATAAATGGGACAGTCAATGTGAAAATCACTCTGTCTATTACAAAGCAATCTCACAACTTTTAGCTATTTCTTGTAGTTTTTCCTAGGCACAAGTTTGAATTGATCATACTAACAGGAGCTAGTTTTTTGGGCTGTGCTGCATTAGTTAAGAGTGAGCAAAATCTTAGCCAAAATCTTAGCCGTTTTGGGTGACCAATTAACCCCAGTTTCCCAGGGACTTGTCTGATTTTAGTGCTGAAAGCCTTACATCCTGGGAACCCTCCTTACTCATGGGCAAATCAGCATGATTAGTAATCCTACCCAGAATCCACATCTCCAGCCTGGATTTGTGGTCCTCTATTCTCCTTTTCGAGTCTATAATTTTTTATATGGAGTAACTCCTGAATTATGATAACCAACTTTAAAACATAAAATATCTCAATATGCTCCACTCAAGAATGTAAAGATTTACTGCAATTTTTGAGCTCTGAATTAAGAGAAGCATGCTAACTTGCTAGGATAGGAATATTTAAATGTGTGGGGATGAATATTTTCCTGTCACCTGTTGTGAAAAATTGAATTCTGAGTGACTTGCATGGATCCACATAGGCCACACAGGCAAAGGCTTGAACCACAGCTTATCTGAGTCATAGTTGAACACACTGGTCCTCCCAGAATGTGAGGTGGTGGGAGGAATTGTCACAAAGCCAACTCTTACTTGCCTCTCTATCCCTCTAGAGAGGCTGTCATGAAAGTTTTTCATTACTTTTAAGGTTCTGAAAAGGTATAAAGCTTTCTGCCTCACCCCTAGAAGAATAGAGCTGCAAAATATAAACCACTTAGCTGTAGTCTGGAGCCGGCTCCTCAGCACCAGGTTATCCCACAGCTCATGTTGCAGTCATCTGGCCCCTTTTGTTTTGGTGTCATCCTTTCTTGTGTGAGGGACAAGGACTGTGAGGAGATGGCACCTTTGGCTGCCACACTCTTCCTTTCAGTGTCAATGTATGTAAGAAACTTTGTAAATCTGAAGGTAGCTAATTCTGTCTACCAACCAAATCTGGCACGCTTTTGCATTAGTTTGTCTTGTGTGTCCTTGACAAGAGATTTTAAGAGTTCTTTTCAAGAGGTCTTTATTATCTCGGCAATTGTGTTCATACTACCAAAGAATTAGAAGCCCCTCGAGGATTGGCAGCTGTCTTATTATTACATTATATCCTACCAGTATTTTTTGCAGCTACTGCTAGATTTTTTATGTCTTCGTCCTGGACTGCTAGAACCGTTTGTATTGCATCTTGGTGAGATGTAGCACACCTGCAGCCTTTCAGTTACCCAGAAATTTCAGTTTGAAATTTCCAGGAAAGTTTGGGAATAACCAACCTAACCTACTCACTTCAGCTGAGAAGTGAAAAAGTAGGATCTGGGAGTTATGCATGGCGGTGGAGAATCCCACCTACCTCACAGGGATGTTGTGAAACTAGATCAATAATTGCAAAATATTTGGTATAAAATAACAACAAAATAATGATAAGAAGCAGTTGTGGATCTTATGAACGAGTAATTCCACTCCTATTTCTGTGAAATGAAAATGTGTTCATATGTGCCCAGAGAATACTATGGCAAAAAGATTATCATAGCAGCATTACTAATTTTGTAACAGCAGAAAGCAATACAAATGTCCATTAACAGTAGAATGCGTGCATAAAACATGGTATTTTTATGCAATTGAATACAGTAATGAAAATGAATGATCAACACTATATGCAACAACATGGGTAAACCTCACAAGCATAAGGTTCAATGAAAGAAGCCAGAGAGAAAATATTACCTACTGCATTATTTTATTTATATAAAGTTCAAAAAGAGGCGAGATTAATCTATGCCATTAGACATCAGGATAGTGATAAACCTGGAGTGGAGAGAAAATGACTGGAAGAGACAATGAGAGTTTCCTTGGAAGTGGTAATGTTCACTTTTTTTAAAAACCTGGGTAGAGGTTTCATGGATGTGTTCAGTTTGTGAAAATTCATTGAATTGTACAAACATGATTTTGTGAACTTTTCTATATGTATACTTCAATAAAAGGTTTATTACAAACATTAGCTCAAATTTATTGACCATTTTCTAAGTACCTAAGCAATAATTTGGAATAAGAGATCATGTGTATTGCACACCTATGATAAACAAGCAACTTTACAGACTCCTTTACAAAAATGATCTCATTTCATTTGAAAATTTCCCCAGGAACTTCAAATTCTACTGCCAATCCTGGTGTTCAAATTCATAAGCATATTAGTTCTGCTCTGGGGTAAGTAAGGATTATCATATCTGTGAGACTTAAAGTTCTTAAAATAATATAATGCATACAAACACATTTTGCAGCAATACTGCACATGTGAGAGCAAATTAAACCCAGATTGTAATTTCTACAATTTTTTAAAATAAACTTTTTAGGAAAATAAATTGTTCTACAAAAAAGACACATGTTCCAGTTTGTTCATTGCAGCACTATTCACAATAGCAAAGACATGGAATCAACCTAGGTGCCATTAATGGTGGATTGGATAAAGAAAATGTGGTACATATACATGATGGAATACTATGCAGCCATAAAAGGAATGAAATCATGCCCTTTGCAGCAACATGGATACAGCTGGAGGCCATCATCCTAAGCAAACTAATACAGGAACAGAAAACCTAATACTGCATGTTATCACTTATAAGTGGGAGCTAAATATTGGGTACCTATGGACATAAAGATGGTAACAAGGGACACTGGGGACTATTAGAAGGGGAAGAAGGGTGGGGAGAAAGGGCCAGAAAAACCACCTATGGGGTATTATGCTCAATACCTGGGTGACGGTATCATTCATGCCCCATCACACAATATACCCATATAACAAACCTGCACATGAACTGCCTACATCTAAATAAAAATTGAAATTATAAAAAAAAAAACTAGGAGTTGGGTACAAAGTATAGTTAGACAGAATGAGTAAGATCCAGTGTTTGATAGCACAACAGGATGACTATAGTCAACAATAATTTATAGTATATTAAAAAATAACTAAAAGAGTATAATTGGAATATTTGTAACACAAAGAAATGCTTGAGGTGATGGATACCCTATTTACCCTGGTGCAATTATTACACATTGTATGCCTGTATCAAAATGTCTCATGGACCATACAAATATATACACATATTATCTACCAATAAAATAAAAAATAAAACATCTAAAATAATGAACTTTTGAGTAAGTTTAGATTTACAGAAAATTGCAAAATAGTACAGATAATTGCTGTATACCTCTCACTAACTTGCCCCTAATTTTATCATCTTATTTTACCATGTTACATTCACTAAACCTAGGAAACCAACACTGATATATAACAAAACTCTAGACTTTCATGTTTGTCCATGAATGTCATTTTTGTATTCCAGGATCCAATCCAGGATACCACATTGCATTTAATTGGCATGTCTCCCAGTATCCTTTGATCTCTGACAGTCTATTTTTGGTTTTCATGACCTCGACAGTTTTGAGGAATACTGGTTAGCTTTTCTGTACAATGTCCCTCAATTAGGGTTTGTCTTATTTTTGTTTATTTGATTTAACTGGGTTTATGGGATTTTACATCATATCAGGGAGTACAGGATATCCTCATGACATCACTAGTGATGTTAACTTTGATTACTTGGTTAAGATAGAGTTTGCTAGATTTATTCACAATCCTATTCACAATAAAATTACTGTTTTTCCGTTTTCATACTTTTTTCTTTAGAATTAAGTCACTAAGTTCAATCTACAATGAAGGGGTAGTTAACCTCCACCTCCTAGTAGTACAGAGTGGCTACATATTATACTTGAAATTCTTCTTTAAGAAAGACTCATGTCTTCTCCTACACTGATTTATTCATTATATTATTTATCAGTATGGCAACATGCATATGCTTTAAATTTTATTTTATTATTCATATTTTTTGAAATCCAATACTATATAATTTGTTTTCTTGCTCAAATTGTTTCAGCTTTGGCCACTGGGAGCTCTTTTGAGTGGGCTCTAGTGTCCTTTTGACATACCCCATTCCTTTGTTTTTTTGAGTATTTCCTTACTTTCTGGTAATACAACATGTCACAAGTTCACTTTGTATTTTTTTTTTAAGCCCAGTCCTAGAATCAGTCATTTCTCCAAAGGGCTCTGGTTCCTTTTATTGGAAAACAATATTTAGAAACCACTATCTAAGTGATGGGTTTACTAATTGTTATTGGGGGTGTTATTATTTCTAGGCCTTCTCAATGAAAGCTAGAGAATGTATTTCTTCTTTATGCTTAAACCATGTATACATAGATACATTTAATTGTTTCTGTACTTATCCATCTGTGTGTATATTAAAGTAAACATTTTTTTTTGAGACAGAGTCTTGCTCTGTTGCCCAGGCTGGAGTGCAGTGGTGCGATCTCGGCTCATTGCAACCTTCACCTCCTGAGTTCAAGCGATTCTCCTGCCTCAACCTCCCGAGTAGCTGGGATTACAGGCATGTGCTACCATACCCAGCTGGTTTTTGTATTTTCAGTAGAGATGGGGTTTTGCCAAACTGGCCAAGCTGGTTTCAAACTCCTGACCTCAGGTGATCTGCCCACCTCAGCCTCCCAAACTGCTGAGATTACTGCTGTGAGCCACTGTGCCTGGCCAACTAAACAAAATTTCATACTGAAGTTTCTGACTTCAATTCAGGACTGCATGCTGAGTTGTAGCCTACCCATCTTACTTATCTGTAACCTCTTTCTGATGGCAAGAAGTCTGGCTCCCACCATCTACCATCCCTTTACTTATTTATTCAATCCCAGTATACATGTAAAGCAGTTTCCAAATTACTAACCCACACTACAATGACAAAAATAATTTACAACCTAGACTACAGCATGTATGTAAAGTTCCTTTTGTCTTTAGCCTTTCAGTTTCTAGTCAAAACAGTTTTCCAAAGTTACTTTGGTAAGCTCTTCCTTTTCTTCACATCTTCACAAAGTTACTTAGGTAAGCTCTTCCTTTTTTTGTCCTTCACTTCCTTTTTCAACGTTCACCATGCAAATATATGTCATTGTAGCATATATTTGTAATATAGTTAGATTCATTTGTCATTGTCTATATGTCATCCAGAGATCCCTGTATATCCTGGTTAATTGTTTTTTGTTTTTTGCATATATTGATGTTTAGTCTTTGTGATGTATAGTTCTATGGGTTTTGATAAATGCATAGAGTTATGTATCCACCACCCCAATACCATACAGAACAGTTCCCAGTCCAAATGTCCATCAGTGATAGACGGGATAAAGAAAATGTGGTGTATACACACCATGGAATACTATACAGCCATAAAAAGGAATGAGATGATGTCCATCTGGAAGCCATCATCCTCAGCAAACTAACACAGGAACAGAAAACCAAACACTGCATGTTCTCACTCATAAGTGGGAGCTGAACAATGAGAACACATGGACACAGGGAGGGGAACAACATACACTGCAGCCTGTCATTGGGGAGCGAGGGGAGGGAGAGCATCAGGACAAATAGCTAATGCATGCAGCACTTAAAACCTAGGTGACAGGTTGATAGTTGCAGCAAACCACCATAGCACATGCATACATATGTAACAAACCTGCATGTTCTGCACATGCATCCCAGAACTTAAAGTAAAATTTTTTAAAAAATGAAGTAATGGGTTTTTTTGATTTGGCTTTCATGGAATTGATATTGTCTTGGGGTCACTGAACTTCTCATATATGAAAATTTATCTTTTGCCTCATTTGGAAAGCTTTTGGTTATTACTTCTTCAAATGTATTTTCTGCCCAAGTCCTGTCTTTTTGGAACTCCAATTATACATATGTTAGCTGCATTGATAATGTTCATCAGGTCTCTGAGTTGTGTTTATTTTTTCCCGAACATTTTTCTCTATGTTACTCAGATCTAATAATTTCTCTCAATCTATCTTTAAGGTAAATATTTTTCCCTCTGTAATTGGCATTCTGTTATTGAGCCCATCTAATGTATTTTAATTTTACTTATTGCATTCTTCAGTTCTAAAAGTTTCATTTGTGTTTTTCTTACAGGTTCTATTTCACTTCTGAAGTTTCTTTTCCCTTCATTCATTTCAAGTATGGTTTTCTGTACCTTATGGAGTATAGTTACAATAGCTGCTTTAAAGTTATGTCTCATAATTCCAGCACTTGAGTCTCTTTTGTTTTGTCATATATTGATTTTCTTTTTCCTTGAGAATGGGGCACATTTTCTGGTTCTTTGACATGGAGTAATTTTCTGTCATATCCTGGACATTGCAAATGTTATTTTGTGTAGCCTCTGGGTTGTTATAATCTTCTGAAAAATGTTGATGCTTTTCTTTTAGCAGGAAATCCACCCAATTAGATTCTTGCCATCAGTTCTGTCTTGCCTTTTCTGGGTTATAGTTAAAATCTCAGTGTAGTTCTCAAAGCCAGTTTGGTGATATATACATATATATACACACATATGCATGTATGAGGCTGAGACTTAAGTAGGTGATTTAATTCTCTGCTCAGTTCCCTAAGCCTTTAAAATACTTGTTTGGTTAATTCTTGAACATGCATGGTTTAATGGTTGGGGTGAGAATTGTGTGGTTTCATACACATATATGGGAATGTTTTATCTATCTCTTTTCCTTCTGAGATTTCTTGTTCATACTACATCCTACCCAAGTTCTTTTTTGTGCTTCCTTTGACCAGAAAGATGGCAGAGAATCCCTCACAGTTTTAGTCATATGCTCTGCTCCAGTCTGTGAGTGGGATACACTCATGGCAAGGCTGAGAGGAAAAAAAATAACCCTGGACAACTTACCCTTATGCAGGTCGCTTCTCTATGTTTTAACTCTCTTCCACAATCTGTCTGGTTTTAGTTACTTTGCAGAGTGCTTAGGCAAGTTTTCTTTTCTTTAAAAAATTTTGACCAGAGTTTATAAGTATAATTAATGAATGTGGTGGTGCCTGTAGGGGGTTTATACTGCCATAGCAGAGTGGGAACTTCTAAGAGCACTGTATTTTAAATTTCACTCTATTTCTCACTTCTTTATTTAACATTATGTTGATAACTATCCATGTCGTTATATGCAGATTTAATTGATTCTCTTTTCCCATTGCATGAGATCATTGTATGAGATCAGACATAAGGAGAGGCTTGGAGAGAGCAGGCGCCTTCTGGATTCAAGAAGACGAGGTGAGCTGAGGTGCCTGGCTTTAGTGAAGACCCTGTGGGGGCTTCCCGGCTGCGGTTCCAACGTGCCTGACTCCACACGCCCCTAAGGTTTGAAGAAAACCTGTTGGGGGTTCGGGATCTAACTGCATCAAAGTCGCCTTTAGCGGTGCCTGGACCCAGTTCGCATAGAAGAAAGTAGGAGGCAGAATCCCCTTTGGGCCACAGAAAGGAAAGATCTGGACTCGGTTCGGGCCGTGGAAGGGAGGGATGCAGACCTAGTTGGGACCGCAGAAAGGAAGGATCTTAAAGGTCATTATATATTATAATAATTATATATGTTCCGTTTGTCTATATCTCTGTTTTGGTACCAGTACCATGCTGTTTAGGTTACTGTAGCCTTGTAGTATAGTTTGAAGTCAGGTAGTGTGACGCCTCCAGCTTTGTCCTTTTGACTTAGGATTGTCTTGGCAATGCGGGCTCTTTTTTGGTTCCATATGAACTTTAAAGCAGTTTTTTCCAATTCTGTGAAGAAACTCATTGGTAGCTTGATGGGGATGGCATTGAATCTATAAAT
>NW_016811612.1:14090-32271 GCF_001698545.2 Rhinopithecus bieti
TATACTATATATATTATACATAGTATAGTATATATTATATGTACTTATATATGTAATATACATAATATACTATAATATAATCTTTTGCTTTTCTGTGGTATTAATTGTAATGTCTCCTCTTTCATTTCTGATTTTGAGTCTTCTCTTGTTTTTTCTTAGTTGATCTAGCTAAAGGCTTGTCAATGTTACTTATCTTTTCATAAAACCAACTCTTGGTTTCACTGATTTTTTTCCTATTGTTTCTCTAACCTCTATTTCATTTACTTCTGCTCTGATCTTTATTATTTCCTTTATTCTACTAATTTTGAGCTTATTTGTTCTTCTTTTTCCAGTTCCTTGAGGTGTGATGCTAGATTGTTTGGGATCTTTTTTCTTTTTGATGTATGTATTTATTGCTGTAAACTTCCTTCTTAGAAGTGCTTTTGCTGCATTACATAAGTTTTAGTATGTTGTGTATAGATTTTCACTTGTCTCAAGATATTTTAAAATTTCCCTTTAATTTCTTCCTTGACATATTGGTTATTCTGGAGTATGTTGTTTAATTTCCATATATTTATGAAAGTTCCACAATTCTTATCATTAATGATTTCTAGTTCCATAACACTGTGCATGTATTACTTGATGTGATTTCAATATTCTTAAATTTGTTAAGACTTGTTTTTGGCCTAACTTATGATCTATCCTGGAGAATTTTCTATCTGTGCTTGATAATAATGTATAATCTATTGGATAAAATATTCTGTAGGTCCTTTTTGTCTAAAGTGTAGTTCAAGTTCAATGTTTCCCTATCGATTTTCTGTCTGGCTGATCTGTGAATTGTTGAAAATGGGGTCTCGAAGTCTCCTACCATTATTGTATTGCAGTCTACTTCTCCCTTCAGATCTATTAATATTTGTTTTATATATTTAGGTGCTTCTATGTTGGGTGCATATATTTATAATTCTTAGATATTCATGATGAATTGATCTCATTATCATTATATAATGACCTTTAAGATCTTTTATGATTTTTGACTTTAAGCCTATTTTATTTGACATAAGTATAGTTATCCTTGCTCTCTTTTGAATGACTGAATGAATAAATAAATGTCACGAATTGTTTTCTGCATGGGGAAACAGTGCACCATGTCACAAGAGACAGTCTAAGTACAAGTTGATATTTTTAAAGCATCAATATAGTCATTGTGAGATCAATAAAACTTTTCATGGATTTTATACATTACTGTTTTATTCTGAATTGCATATGATGTACAGGCACCCTATCTTTTAGTGTTTAGAGCCTCTAAATGTTTTAATCTGGTAATACTTGAAAGACACAAATGAACATGACCTAGTCCCCTGCTCCAGAGCAGCTCTAGCAAAGACAGACATAGACACAAGGTATAACAACACTATGTAAATAGTGTTGGGATAGAGGGTCTGTAGGAAGAGCTGGTGTGGGAGTTCCGAGAAGCACATTCCTCCTAGGGGAAACAGGAGAATCAAATAGGAACAGAGATAGAGTGGGGAACAGAGAAGTCAAATGGAGAAGAAGAGGGAGTGATAACTGAATAGGGGTCTTAAGCAGAAAAAGGGAGCTACATTGAGGAAAATGGAAAGCTGAAAGTAGGTATGAAGGGGAGGAGACTGACGGGCAGGAACGGAGACCCCCTCTGGAGGCGGAAAGAGGCAGGACCACTTCCGGCCAGGGAGGGGGATAGGCTCAGACATAAGGAGAGGCTTGGAGAGAGCAGACGCCTTCTGGATTCAAGAAGACGAGGTGAGCTGAGGTGCCTGGCTTTAGTGAAGACCCTGTGGGGCTTCCCGGCTGCGGTTCCAACGTGCCTGACTCCACACGCCCCTAAGGTTTGAAGAAAACCTGTTGGGGTTCGGGATCTAACTGCATCAAAGTCGCCTTTAGCGGTGCCTGGACCCAGTTCGCATAGAAGAAAGTAGGAGGCAGAATCCCCTTTGGGCCACAGAAAGGAAAGATCTGGACTCGGTTCGGGCCGTGGAAGGGAGGGATGCAGACCTAGTTGGGACCGCAGAAAGGAAGGATCGAGAAATTCTTCAGACGGTAGCAAGAGGGGAGGAGGATACGCACAGTTCCGGAGGGAGATAGGAGATGGCAGGACTCCGTTTAGGCTGGAGAAAGGGGGCAGGACCCTGTTTGGGCCACAGAATGGAGGGATCGGGACCCAGAGAAAGGAGTGGGCAGCATCCCTTTTGAGCAACGGAAAGGACCAGACTCAGACTGGAGAAAGAAGGGGATATGACCCGGTTGGTTCCAATTTGAAAGGGAAGAGACAGGACCTGGTAGGGTTTGAGAACAGGAATTCCCAGAAGGTTCACACAGTTGGATTTGGGGGTGGGGTATTCATGTTGCAGAAAGGGCGGAGTTGCACACTTGCGGACGTGGAAAGAGAAGGGAGTGGCGTTGGTTGGGGAAGGGGTGGTGCAGAGACGTACCGCAGAGCGGAGGGAGGGGGCTTATTAAAGGAAGGGAAGGTGCAGAGAAATGCTGCAGAGCGGAGGGAGGGGTGTGTATTGGAAAGGGGCGTTGTGTGGCAGTACAGCAGAGGAGAGATGGGTTGTGTTGGGGTAGGTGCGGTGCGGAGTGGTACTGCGGAGCGGGAGGGAGGGGGCTGGTGTTGGGGGAATGGTTGGATCGAGATGTGATGCAGTTAGAAGAGTGAGTCAGGGGTGGCGCCAAGATGTTCTGTTGCTCTGAGAGCAGGGGGCAGATGTGGGATTGAGCTGGTTAGAAACTGTCCGGTTTACCAAGGCGCATGCGCGCGGAGGGCCTTGAAGAACCGGTTCTTTTGGGAGAGCGGTGGGCCTAAGATAGGGGGTGAGGGTGCCTCTAGTCGGTGCGCGTGCGCACTATCGAGTTGCGGAGGGGGCGTGTAAAGGGGCGGGGTCGCAGAACTGACCCTCTTGGAGGCAAAACGAGCTGGGCCTTGGAACAGATGGCCTGGGTTTTTTAGGCATGAAAACCCAGGAGTTGATGGGATTAGGGCCCAAGGTTACATGAGACTCTCCTAAGTAAGGATAGGTGAGATGTCTGATGAATCTCCCCCTCCCTCTCATTTTCTAATTCAGGCCCATTCCCTTCAGACTCAGCTGTTACTCGGCCTCCCAGAAAGATGGATAGGAGAAATGACTACGGATATAGGGTGCCTCCATTTCAGGTGAGGCCTCTCTGCATTCTCTCTAGGCCATCTGCCCCGTCCTGAGTTCACTTACTGCTCTTCAGACCCCTTCCACCGTGTAGTTTCATAATTCCCTGCCTAACTCATCTCAGTCCTCCCTTACATGGTGAAGGGGAGGAGAGGAAAACCTGCCTGACTCTATTCCTTCCTTGCTCCCTACCCCTTCCCTCACCCCATTTCAATTAACCACTGCTCAGAGGAAGGGAAGGCCTTTGTGGAAAGGGGTGGGCTTTAGGGAGGCCATATGGCCCAGAGGATCATAATTCTAAGTGTGTAGGGCCCTCTGCCTCCCCCTGGGAGCCTGGGGCTTCCCTTCCCTCCAGATATACAGACTGAGACTACAGAAGAGGACAGTGTCTTGCTGATGCATACCCTGTTGGCGGCAACCAAGGACTCCCTGGCCATGGACCCACCAGTTGTCAACCGGCCTAAGAAAAGCAAGACCAAGAAGGCCCCTATAAAGGCTATTACTAAGGCTGCACCTGCTGCCCCTCCAGTCCCAACTGCCAGTGAGATTGCCACCAACAAGCCCAAAATAACTTTGCAGGCTTTAAACCTGCCAGTCATTACCCAGATCAGTCAGGCTTCACCTACCACTGAGGTAACCAATACTCAGGTTTCTTCAGTCACTGTTCAGCCTAAGAAAGCCAACAAGATGAAGAGAGTTACTGCCAAGGCAGCCCAAGGCTCCCAATCCCCAACTGGCCGTGAGGGTGGCGCTACACAGCTCAAGTCACCCTTGCAGGTCCTAAACCTACCAGTCATCTCACAGAATATTCACGCTCCAATTGCCAATGAGTCAGCCAGTTCCCAGACCTTGATAACCTCTATCAAGCCTAAGAAAGCTTCCAAGGCTAAGAAGGCTGCGAATAAGGCCATAGCTAGTGCCACCGAGGTCTCACTGGCTCCAACTGCCACCCATACAGCTACCACCCAAGGCCAAATTACCAATGAGACAGCCAGTATCCACACCACAGCAGCCTGCATCCGAACCAAGAAAGCCTCCAAAGCCAGGAAGACAATTGCTAAGGTCATAAATACTGACACTGAGCATATAGAGGCTGCAAATGTCACTGAGACAGCTACCAGGCAGATTGAGGCCTCAGTAGTAGCTATCAGGCCCAAAAAATCCAAGGGCAAGAAGGCTGCCAGTAGGGGCCCAAATTCTGTCTCTGAGATTTCTGAGGCCCTACTTGCCACTCAAATGGTCACAAACCAGGCCCTGGCAGCCACCCTGCGGGTCAAGAGAGGGTCTAGGGCTTGGAAGGCTTCCACTAAGGCTCGGGCAACTGAAAGCCAGACTCCAAATGCTGACCAAGGGACCCAGGCCAAGATGGCCTCTGCTCAGACCAACGTAAGTGCCCTTGAGACTCAGGTTGCTGCTGCTGTCCAGGCCCTGGCAGATGACTATCTGGCTCAGTTGAGTCTCGAGCCCACAACCAGGACCCGGGGCAAGAGAAACCGAAAGGTGAGATCTCTGACATTACCATCCTTAACTTTGTGCTTCTTTTCCATTTTTACCCGTCTAGTTTGTTCATTTCTTCTATAAAAGTTTTACTTTGAGCTAGTCCCTGTGTTCAGATAGGCTGTGGAAGATGCTGAGAAGAAGGTGACATAGTTTCTGCCCCCTAGTAGTTCACAGATTGGTGAGGAAATAAGACATCCGTACACTCAGCTACAACCTGTATGTAATTCTACTTGTATTTAAATAATAGTTACCATGTGCCAGGCTTTGTGTTGGGGACATTTACACAAGGTATGTCTGAATGTCTTGAAAGTAACTCTTACCAACAAGGGATCATAGGTCCCAGTTTTACACATAAGAAAACTGAGTCCCAGAGAAATGAAGTGACTTGTCCAAGAGATACCAGCCAGCATAATCGGTGGTAGCCAAGGAAGAGAAAGACCCTTAGGCTCTTATCTTGAGTTGTTCCTAGCCTGACAGAGGAATGAAACTCCTTCCTCGAAGACAGTGAAAGATAAGCTCAGGACTCAGGGTGGCCAATGGCAAGGTCAGGATCAGGTTCCACTACAGCAAGGCTGAGGGAGGGGGTTAGAGGGACTTTCTGTCTGGAGCAGGCAAGGTGAGGAGCCAGAGGCATCTCTTTCACCTGGTGACTCTGGACCTTCCTTCTTTCTGATGATGAAGTCCAAGCATCTGAATGGGGATGAGAGAAGTGGCAATAATTACAGGCGGATCCCATGGGGTCGGAGGCCTGCGCCACCGCGAGATGTGGCCATTTTACAAGAAAGGGTAAGAATCCAATGCTGTCTAGTCTCTTCTCTTCTTCACCTGCCCTCTGCTCTGCCACCTCCCGAGTTTTCTGCAAGCATGTTAAGATCTCTCCATCTATTCCTCCCCTCCCAGGCTAATAAGTTGGTGAAATACCTGTTGGTTAAGGACCAGACAAAGATCCCCATCAAGCGCTCAGGTAGTGTCCTACCAACTCTCCTCCTTGAGCTCTCCTCTCCACTCCCCTCTCCTCCCATAGTCTGGTAGTAGCACTTTATGGCCTCTTTGTTCTCTCATATCTCCACACCTGCCCTCCTCACACTCTGCCATGGCTGGCATCTCCCATTAACTCACTTCAGGTCTCTGGTTGCACTGACCCAACAGGACTGGCAAAAGGGCCGCTGCTCTGTGGCCCCTGCTAAGTTCAGCTACTCTCACCTCTCCTTTTCTACAGACATGCTGAGGGATGTCATCCAAGAATACGATGAATATTTCCCAGAAATCATTGAACGAGCAAGCTACGCTCTGGAGAAGGTGAAGGGGCAGTGCTGGCGGATGGGTGCAATGGGGAAGCTTTGAATTGAGCAAAGATATAGATGTCTCTTTTGGAGAGAATCACAGAGACATGCTAATCCAGCCCCATTACTGTGTGATTGGGCAGACAGTGGCCTAGGGAGAGGTGTAGACTTGCCATGGGTCACACAGCATGTCAGTGATAAAAGCATGGCAAGGACACAAGCCACTCAACTTAGTCCCAGCTTCTATCCATGGTTTGACACATTCTGCATGTATTTCAGATCTCACCTCTCCCTTGTATCCCCATTCTCTGTCTCCCTAGATTCCTGCTCATCACAAAGATGATGTTGATGACAATAGTACATTTGTTGTGTGTTCACTGCGTGCCAGGCACTTAGCTGTGTGCTTTATGTGCATTATCTCACTGATTTCTTACACATGCAAACCCCCTAAGTACACTGGGAGTTTCAGGATGCCCAGAAAGTTCACTGATACCCAAGCTGAATTTTGTGATCTCACAGGCTATTCTTTTACTTGGCAGATGTTTCGAGTCAATCTGAAAGAAATTGATAAGCAAAGTAGCTTGTATATTCTCATCAGCACTCGGGAATCCTCTGCAGGCATACTGGGAACGTAAGCTGGGAAAGGGCTGGAGTGGGAAGGGAGCTTTTGCTTTTATCTGTGCTGCTACCCCTTCTTTGTCTTAATTCCCCCATCCTCTTAGGGAGTCAGGAAAAACAGAGTCTCAAAAGCCCTGCTCACAGGAGTGGCACCTGATTATGACTGATGGGTGTAGGAGCCTAGGGTGGGACATTCCTGCTGTCAGGTTTGCTGTCTCTGTAGAAGCTTCTCAGGAAAGCAGGCCTGTCGTTGCTTGCCTCTTCCGACTGAGTGCCTGGCCTGGCTTTGGCAGAGTGGTTCTCAAGGAGGGCTTCCTGGTGTGGGTGGATCAGGATGCATGAAGCGCAGGAGTGTCAGTGGGGCTGAAGGTTCTGGGAGAGAAAGAAGGGATTCACATGGACTGAGTGCTTGTGTTGTACCAGGTTGACAGCCATTCTTCCGTCTTCTTGGCAACCTGAGGAAGGGAGAATATGATTTTCCCATTTTACTGAATAATAGACCAAGGCTTGCAAGTCTAAGTGCCTTGCCCAGGGTGGCATAGAGCTGGAAGCAGAGACTGGGCAGAATTCTGTATCTGAGGCATCTGGGAGAGGCTAGCCTAGTAAGCTGACTGGTGTGTCTTTTGTGAATGGCTGCTGAACATAAACCTTCTTTCTGTCCTGTTATTCCCTTAGGACCAAGGACACACCCAAGCTGGGTCTCCTCATGGTGATTCTGAGTGTCATTTTTATGAATGGCAACAAGGCCAGTGAGGGTGAGTGGCTGGGCATGCAGCTGAATGGGCGGCCATGGTCTGGATTCCACGTGTTCAATTTCTGTCCCTGTCTCCTCTTGCCTCCCCTCGCAGCTGTCATCTGGGAGGTGCTGCGCAAGTTGGGGCTGCACCCTGGGTATGATTGGGCTTCTCAGCGCTTGCTGTCCGTGTTGTCCTTTGACAAGAGAGGACGGTCCTAGGATTGCATCAGTCTGGTGGTCTGGTGGAGCGGGTGGGGTGCTGGACTGGGTAGAGGGCCCAGGGTTCTGACCTGGGTGGATGATGGGCAAATGGTCCTGAACTCTCTGCTCGCTCTCTCCTCTATGTCCTCTGTCTGTTCTAAGCTGAGATGTTAGACAGACCTTCAGGGATTCCTGACAAAGAGGCATCTGGTCTTAACTGCTTGCTTCTAGTGGCCATGTGCTCACTACTTTTTTCGCTTCATTGAGACTGCCCTATGTGCTAGAGAGGTCTCTTCCATGTTGGGAAATGCCTCTGCCCTCATCTGGGCAGTTCTGATCTGTGTTCATGGGTTATTTTTCCCATTGTCAGGGTGAGGCATTCACTCTTTGGGGAAGTGAGGAAGCTCATCACAGACGAGTTTGTGAAGCAGAAGTAAGTGGTGTTTGGGGCTTTATCTGGCCCTGAAGTGTTCTGGGTATACTGATCTTATTCAGAAAGTGCTTAGTGCCTTTCTTACACTAGCTTTAGAGGGATGGGCATCTTGTGTTCTAGAACTGATACTGTCTAAAATTCCCACGGGCAGACCTTTCCAGGACTGGGCCAGACTCAACACAAGGCCCTTGCAGTGGGGTGCGCTCAGAGCAGAGGGCCTTAAGAATGGCTCCTCTGTTTACAACACACCCAACAGGAATTTGGGCTTACTCCTCACAGGTGGCATGATACTTTGGCCTTCCTGTGACATCATGCCCTATACATGTCTCCCCTGGAGAAGCCCAAGGGACTGCTTTGTACAGGGCCAGTGGGAAATGGCTCAGTATTGGAGGCCAAGACCATGAACCGTGTTTGGTAGTGAGTCTGGGGCTGGAGGGTCTTAGAAATCCTTCTCCAGGGGCTGTTTGTATTTCTTTGGAGGAGGTGGCCACCTGGTGTCTAGTGCTTAAGACAGCAGGCTTGCTTGGTTAGAAACAAGTTTCATTTCCTTTTTCCAAGGTACCTGGAGTACAAGAGGGTCCCTAACAGCAGACCACCTGAATATGAGTTCTTCTGGGGCTTGCGCTCCTACCATGAGACTAGCAAGATGAAAGTCCTCAAGTTTGCATGCAAGGTAATAGGAGAGCTGCCCGAGCTTGGCATATTAAGGCAATGGGATACCCTTGGCTGGGGCAGGCAATGCACAGGGATGGGCAGGTACAGAGCAGCCTGGAGCTCATATATAAACATGTGGAACCTCCTTTATGTCCTAGGGTGCTGCTAGATATCTAGTTTACATCATCTCATTGATTCTTCATACTTTGTATTAATCCGCATGGGCTGCCATAACAAAATACCATAGACTGGGTGGATTAAAAAACAAATTTATTTTCTCATAGTTCTTGAGGGTGAGAATCCCAGGTTAGGGTCCACTAGGGTCAGTTCCTGGTGAAGGCTCTCTTCTTGGCTTGCAGATGGCTGCCTTCTTGCTGTGTCCTCACATGGCTTTGTGTGTGAGAGAGAAGAGAGCAAGCTTTCTGGTGTCACTTCTTATAAGGACACTAATCCTATTGATCAGGACCCCACCCTTATGGCCTCATTTAACCTTAATTACTTCCATAAAGGCCCTATCTCCAAATACAATCACACTGGGTGTTAGGGATTCAACGTACAAATTTGGGGACAGGCACAACACTTCAGTTCATAACATATATACTCTTTTATTTCCTGTAATTATAAATGAAGACACTTAGGCTAAGTGAGGTTAAGTAACTTGTCCAAGGTCATATAGCATGTAAATCGTCAGAGCTGAAACGATTTCAGAACTGACCCATGACAGAGCCCCAGTAACTAAGAATTTTTAAAAAGTATTGCTACTAGTTCAATACAAAGCCCATAGATTAATATATGATTACTAGGGTTAATTTCTTATTATGATTATCATCCCCATTTCAGGTGCAGAAAAAAGACCCCAAGGACTGGGCTGTGCAGTACCGCGAGGCAGTGGAGATGGAAGTCCAAGCTGCAGCTGTGGCTGTGGCTGAGGCTGAAGCCAGGGCTGAGGCAAGAGCCCAAATGGGGATTGGAGAGGAAGCTGTGGCTGGGCCCTGGAATTGGGATGACATGGATATCGACTGCCTAACAAGGGAAGAGTTAGGCGACGATGCTCAGGCCTGGAGCAGATTTTCATTTGAAATTGAGGCCAGAGCCCAAGAAAATGCAGATGCCAGCACCAACGTCAACTTCAGCAGAGGAGCTGGTACCAGGGCTGGCTTCAGCGATGGTGCTAGTATTAGCTTCAATGGTGCACCCAGCTCCAGTGGTGGACCTGGCATTACCTTTGGTGGTGCACCCAGCTCCAGTGCCAGCTTCGGCAATACAGCCAGCATTAGCTTTGGTGGCACACTGAGCACTAGCTCCAGCTTCAGCAGTGCAGCCCGCATTAGCTTTGGTGGTGCACCCAGCACCAGCACTAGTTTCAGCAGTGAGGCCAGCATTAGCTTTGGTGGCACGCCTTGTACCAGTGCCAGCTTTAGTGGTGGAGTCAGCTCTAGTTTTAGTGGCCCACTCAACAGTGCCACTTTCAGTGGTGCAGCCAGCTCTGGCTTTGGAGGCACACTCAGCACCACGGCTGGCTTTAGTGGTGTACTCAGCACCAGCACCAGCTTTGGCAGTGCACCCACAACGAACACAGTCTTCAGTAGTGCGCTTAGCACCAGCACTGGCTTTGGAGGCACACTCAGCACCAGTGTCTGCTTTGGTGGCTCTCCCAGCTCCAGTGGTAGCTTTGGTGGTACACTCAGTACCAGTATCTGCTTTGGTGGCTCTCCCTGCACCAGCACTGGCTTTGGAGGCACACTCAGCACCAGTGTCTCCTTTGGTGGCTCTTCCAGCACCAGTGCCAATTGTGGTGGTACACTAAGTACCAGCATCTGCTTTGATGGCTCTCCCAGCACCGGTGCTGGCTTTGGTGGTGCTCTCAACACCAGTGCCAGCTTTGGCGGTGCGCTCAACACCAGTGCTGGTTTTGGTGGTGCTATGAGCACCAGCACCAACTTTGGTGGTACACTAAGCACCAGTGTCTGCTTTGGTGGCTCTCCTGGCACCAGTGTCAGCTTTGGCGGTGCACTCAACACCAGTGCTGGTTTTGGTGGTGCTGTCAGCACCAGCACTGACTTTGGTGGTACACTAAGCACCAGTGTCTGTTTTGGTGGCTCTCCCAGCACCAGTGCTGGCTTTGGTGGTGCACTCAACACCAATGCCAGCTTTGGCTGTGCCATCAGCACCAGTGCCGGCTTCAGTGGTGCTGTTGGCACCAGTGCTGGCTTCAGTGGTGTACCCAACACCAACCCTGGCTTTGGCGGTGCATTTAACACCAATGCTGGCTTCGGTGGGGCACTTAGTACCACTACTGAGTTCGGTGGTACTCCCAGCAACAGCATTGGCTTTGGTGCTGCTCCCAGCACCAGTGTCAGCTTTGGTGGTGCTCATAGCACCAGCCTCTGTTTTGGTGGAGCTCCCAGCACCAGCCTCTGCTTTGGCAGTGCATCTAATACTAACCTATGCTTTGGTGGCCCTCCTAGCACCAGTGCCTGCTTTAGTGGTGCTACCAGCCCTAGTTTTGGTGATGGACCCAGCACCAGTACCGGTTTCAGCTTTGGCAACGGGTTAAGCACCAGTGCTGGATTTGGTGGTGGACTGAACACCAGTGCTGGCTTTGGTGGTGGCCTAGGCACCAGTGCTGGCTTCAGTGGTGGTCTAAGCACCAGTTCTGGCTTTGATGGTGGGCTAGGTACCAGCGCTGGCTTCAGTGGAGGACCAGGCACCAGCACTGGCTTTGGTGGTGGACTGGGCACCAGCGCTGGCTTCAGTGGCGGACTGGGCACCGGTGCTAGCTTTGGTGGTGGACTGGTCACTAGTGATGGCTTTGGTGGTGGACTGGGCACCAATGCTAGTTTCAGCAGCACACTTGGCACCGGTGCTGGCTTTAGCGGTGGCCTCAGCACCAGCGATGGCTTTGGCAGTAGGCCTAATGCCAGCTTCGACAGAGGACTGAGTACCATCATTGGCTTTGGCAGTGGTTCCAACACCAGCACTGGCTTTACTGGCGAACCCAGCACCAGCACGGGCTTCAATAGTGGACCCAGTTCTATTGTTGGCTTCAGTGATGGACCAAGCACTGGTGTTGGCTTCTGCAGTGGACCAAGCATCAGTGGCTTCAGCGGTGGACCGAGCACAGGAGCTGGCTTCGGCGGTGGACCAAACACTGGTGCTGGCTTTGGTGGTGGACTGAGCACCAGTGCTGGCTTCAGCAGTGGAGCCACCAGTCTTGGTGCCTGTGGCTTCTCCTATGGCTAGTGAGGTTTCAGGTAACTGCAATATTTCCATAGCCAGGACCCACAGGGATGGGTATAAGAGCTGGGAGATGTTATAAGAAACACTAAGGCAGGAGAGCGGGGTGGAAAGGTGAGGGCAATGAAGGAATTATGAGAAGACAGTGCATTTGGTGCTAAAATGTGTTCCTATTTGTTTTGTTTTCAGATTTATTCCCCATGTTTACAGATACCGCTAATAAATTGCAGCAGTCCTTCCCATGGAGCCAAAGTACATCCTTGGAATCTTTGTCCACACAGCAGTCAAAGCAGCTACGGCCAATCAGCTGAGGGTGTCATGTGATGGAAAAATCTGTTTGCTGTTCCTGCTTTATTGTTTGCTTTCTGTGTGCTGTCATATTTTGGTATCAGAGTTGTATTAAATTTGCAAAATGAATTGGAGTTTTTTCTGTCTTTTAATGTGCTTAGGTAGTTGTGGAGTGGCATCTTGGGTTCACAGAAGAGCTGGAGATCAGCATAGCTCTTTGGAGAAAATGGGGCTCCAGCTTTTGGCTCAAAGGCAAATATGACTTCAGCAGGATAGAGGCCTGGGGAAAGCATGGCAGGCAAGAGGATAACAGCTTGAGGAAAGATATGAAGAGGGAAAGCCTGGAGCAGAAGGCAAAAGGAGAGGCTTCTGGACAGTAAGTACAGATTCATTTTGAATCACTGGTGTAAGAATGGAGGGAAGGGCAGAGGTCACTAGGGGTGGACATAAGAACAAAGGAGGGTTTAATTGGGATAGGAGAGGAAAACTTGGGCATATTGTATAGACTGTGGGGCAAAAGCTAATAGGGACAGGAGATCAATATGGAAGAGTCAGAAATTGACTGAAGTAGCCCATCCTTGAGAAGGTGGGATGGAATAGGGTACCAGAGAAAATGACCCTGACTTTGAACAGACTTAAGGGTGGCTGTAGATGCAGATAAATATAGATCTGCTTCAAGCAGGGATCGGCAACTTCTGTAGTAGACAACAACAACAAAAAACGGAGAGGTGGATTATACAGGGTTTAGGTCTTGCTGGGTGGTTGTGATGGAAGAACAAGGGAACAAAGGCAGCAAGTGTATGAGTCTGTCTCTTTACCACTGGGTCACTGGTACCTGGCTTATGGTAGCTGCATGGAGAGTGGCTGAAGAGATGGCCCATAGTATCCAACATAGTTAGGGAGAGAACACTAAGGATAGATTGGGGGACAATAGAGCATTCAAAGGACTCTGCTCTTGATGCTGTACAGCAACAAATATTGTTCATTCAAAAAATACTACAGGGCTGGGCACAGTGGCTCATGTCTGTAATCCCAGCACTTTGGGAGAGGCCAAGATGGGAGGATCACTTGAGCCCAGGAGTTCAAGACCAGCTTGGATAACATAGTGAGACCTCGTCTCTACAAAATAATTGAAAATTAGCCGGGTATGGTGCTGTGCACTTGTGGTCCCAGCTACTTGTGACAGAGGCTGGGGTGGGAGGATCGCATAAGCCCAGGAGTTCGGGGCTGCAGGGAGCTGAGATTGCACCGCTGCACTTCAGCCTGGGTGACAGAGTGAGACCCTGTCTCAAAAAAAAAAAAAAAAAGAAGGAAATACTACATATATGCCTACTGTATGGAGGCATACTGTTAGGGATTCAGTGGATGATATAGAGTTGTAAGGACTGGGGTAGTGGGTGGGCAGTGGTCAGACAGTTGGATGCTTGCATTTAAGAAATCAGACCAGGGAGATGATACCAAAATCCATGGAGTAGGTAGTTGAAGGAGAGAAGATGAGTTGAGAGGGTCAGGGGACTGTGAGGCCAGAGTATTGGTTGGATCATTCACATAAACAGTGAAATCACTCAGGATGGCAGCAAGAGTTGGAGAAGAAAGGAGCACTTGGCTCAAGTGCCAGATTCTTCTCTGAGTGTAAGGATGAAAGTGTCATGCCCACAGCCACCTTGCTGGAACAAGGCCCACAGGAACTCACAGGCATCTATCTTCTCCCCCATCTTTGGAGGTGCTACTGTAGAACTTTTCCCTCCAGGAAGTCCTTACCTGTTCCATGCCCTCATAGCAGCAGAGCTGGGTCAGGATTAGGATCAGTACCTTGAGAAAAATTGGATAAGCCTCTCCATGACCTCCTCCTCTCCTCTTGTAGGCAGTAAGTCTTTATTCGTCAGACAATAGGAATTAAGAAAGAAAGTTTCATCCAGAGCTAGATAGCTCCTTAGTTGTGGCCAGTAAGTGAGGCTTGTTTGGGAGTTGCGGAGGACTTCTTCACTGGCAGTGGAGTACCTCAGTGAGGCCGAGGCAGAGTAGGAGAAGAGCAAGGATAGCATTTCCTAAAGGTGGAAGGCGATGAGGACACTTTCTTGGAAAGGGCTCAGTAGTGGGCAGGGACAGTATCCAGGGCTTCCTCAGGTTCCCGGGTGATGTCCACATTCTGAGGAGAGAGCGCAGGATCAATAGGAAGTAGACAGCAGTGCAGGGCCCCAACCTCCCCGCTGCCTCTTGTCCTCATTGCCAGGCTCCCCTCTTCCAGCCAGGCTCGGATCCTGACCCTTAGGTAGGCCTGGGGGAATCTCAGACTGAGGCCTTTTTGGCAGGAATTGCCCCAGCCCTGCATCTCCATGGTGCCTGGAGTCTGGGCTGTGGTTTCCACATTTCTGGGTGCTGGTTGCTCCCTCTGTTGGTGCAAAACACACAGGCTTCGTGGGGCTGGGGCATCCTTTCTGTGGATAAGTTGCTTTCACCATGTGCTGTGTCCACAGCCAGCTTGGGCCATGGAGTCCCCCACCTACCTCAGGCTTCTCCCGGTGTGTGTTCACGGCTTCCACATTCAGGTAGATGGACTCCACTTTGCAGCCTTGGAAAAGAACAATCCATCTGTCCATAAGCCCCCAAGGTAGGCACAGGTCTTCCCTGAGGTATCACCTCCCCGCATCACCAGCCACACCCCAGCTTCATACTGTGTACAGATCATGACTCGCCTGTACAGAGAATTTAGACAGCTGTGTGGGGAAGACACCAGGCCTAAGAGGCTGTCAACAGGGCATCCTGTCACCTCTGCCCCTAACAGTCTTAGTTCTCTGAGCTTCAGTTGCTCATTTGTAAATGGGGATGGAGATGAGAGATGAACTCTGGCAGCCCACAGCTCTCGAGGTCTGCAGGACATCAGTCTCATCTATGTAATATTGATGTAGCTCTGCGGATCCTCCAAGCTGTGTTAGGTGGTGAAGAGGTGGAAGAGTCCTGGGGCCACTGCCTTGGGCGATCAGTGCAAGGCAAAGTTTATCTGGAGGACAGTGTGGTTGTGGCAACACCGGGAGTATGGAAGGTCACGAGGGAGTTCTAGGGAACCTGAAGACGGAGGAGGGTGCATCATTGGGGCTTGGGGCTGACAGAGGGGGCCTAATGCCTGTGGAAGCTCCCTTAGCCTCATCCCTGTGGACTGTACCTTACTCCAGGCTTCAGTAGGTCATCTGCCCTATTCGTACCCCAGAATAGATTTGATTCTGTCCTTCCCCTGTTCATGAACCTTTCATAGCTAATGTATCAAGAAAGAGCCTAAATTGCCCAGGCTGGTCTTTGTGCTCTTTCTCTAATATGGCCCTAACCTACAATTTTCCTCTGGTCCCTTTGGGGAATCCCCCTTCCACAGTTTTGTGCTCTGTGCTGGGCGCTCTGGCAGAGACACAGAAAGTCAGCGCCATCCCCAGATTTAGAAGCCATCCTACTCTTTCCCTGTTATCCTACTACCATCAGTCCCACCCCACCACCCACCCAGGGAACCTCCTGCAGGACACCCACCCAGGAAACCTCCTGCAGGACTCTTCTGGGCAAATGGTAGGCAAATGGTAGGCACTAGGGCCATGCTCATAGCCTCTAAATGCCTGTCCTTGAATCAGGGTGGGAGTACTTACCATAAGCCACAGGAGTGAGTTTGAGCACTGTGTGCAGAGGGCACTTGAGATATGGAAGCTCATCTAGAAAGGAATAGGAAGCAGCCCTCAGAGGCAGGGTGCTGGCCAGGACACAGCCTCCCCAGGCCCCCAGGCTTGCTGGATGCTCCCCGTTCCATGTCCCCTTGCTGTGGTGGGGCCTCACCAGGGGCCCACTCCCCCCAACCCTGCAGGGGCAGTGTTTAGAGCAGCTGGGAAGAGATGAGGAGAGCAGGGAGGCAGGAATGCCCTGGAAAATGGTGGTGGACTGGACTGCGTGTCCTGCAGGAGGGTCAGGCCGGCCACCCTGGAGACGGCTACCACCTCACTCACAGGGCCAACAGGAGACCCAGGCAGGCTTCTCTCCCGCCCCAAGGCTGGGGCCTTCCACAGACCCCACACTACAAAGGCCCACAGTTCACGTCAGCAAGTGTTTTCTGAGGCCCTGCTGTGGCAGTGGACAGCACCCACAGCCTCCTCCCACCCTGGCCTGCTCCCTCTGATCACTCCTGCCCCAGGCCTGGCGATGGACGAGCATTTGTCCATCACTTGTATCCAGTTATTGACATTATGCATAAAGTTGTTCTGAATATTCATGTGCAATTTCTTGTCTGGGCCTATGATTCCATTTCTCGGGCAAGCCCGAGAGTTGGGGGCAGTAAGCCCATTTCATGGTCTCAGCCAACTGAGGCTCTGAGAGGGAAAATGCTCTCTGCAAGTCACACAGCCAGGAAACAGCAGAGCAAGGACTTGAACCTGGGACCCTGTGACACCAGAATTCATGCACTGGCCCCTGCTGTCAACTGCCCCGGCCATCCAGGGGCTCGCAGTGTCCTGGGGGTGATACACCCACCTGCTAGGCAATCTCTCCTGATACCCACTTTCTTGCCCACCTGCACATAACACTCCCCATTTCCCTTCATTTTGCAGGATCACCACCCCTCATGGCTTCCCCGAACAGCAGGTTCCACCCTAGGTTTCTGAGGCCTGCCACTGCCCTCCCAGCCTCCTGAGACATTAGGTTGGCTGTTTTTCTTCCTGGGCATCCATCCATTTCCTTCCTGGGCTGCTCCTCCTTGTTTTTGTCATCATCAGGCCCTGGGCCAAGGGTGTTTTGCCCACTACCTCATGACACCCTTAAAGATAGACTGAGGTACTACTGTATACCCTCCTTGTACACTTTAGGAAACAGACTCAGAGAAGGGAAATGACTTGCCTGAGATCTCTGACCCAGCTCTGCCACTGCCTCCACTAGTGACCTTGGCCCAGCCTCTGCTCTCTCTGGTCCTCAGTGTTCCCATTTCACAGGACAGGATTGGACTAGATGTACTCTGAGGGTGCCCAAGCCCTGAGGCTCTGTGGGTCTGTATTCTCAGTCACATAATCTCTCTGGGCCTTGTTCCAGCATTCACCTGAGTAATGGGGTTGTGAGGGTGGTGAGAACATCTGTCCAGTGCTGCCCTGTCTGGCTCCCAGGACAGGTAGCCTGTGTGTAAAAAGCACTCCACACATATCTGAAAGGGGAAGTCCTCTGGCATGTACCTGGGATCAGTGTCTATCCCTGACACTCTGAGCCCCATGACCTTGTGCCAGTCACTTCACCTCTCTGGGTCTCCATTTCCTCATCTGGACAATGGGAGTTACAGCACCTGCCTCATGGTCTCAAAACATTGCCTCGAAAAGTAGAGATGTGAACACAGAGAAATCTACCAGTGCAAGGACCCGCACCGCACATCCTATCACCTATTTCCAGTGAGGAAACTGAGGACTGGGCAGAGGAAATTCCTTATTTAATGTCAAGTTCTCAAGTGCCCTGGGTTCCAATTCTGGATGACTCCATATTACAGTGTTCTTTATTTTCAAACCAGCATTGTAGAAAAGATCCAAGACTGTAAAACATTGTAGACATTGAATATAATTTTGCATTGTTCTGAGACACCTTAAAAATATCCTGGAAATGCTAACATTTCAGCATCCACATTGGAAATGGAATCTCATGCCTGAAAGTGATATAACAGTTTTTTTTGCCAGGCCAGCTGCCCCAGTTTGCAGTTCAGCCTATGTAGTCAGTGTGTAAATACTGTATAAACGCAATGCCTACATATTTTTTTAAAATAAACTATCATTTGAAAAACAATTTAAAATGAAAACATCACTATCTTGAGGAAATTGCCCCTATAGCAAGGACAGAAACTTATAATCAGGATCATGAAGCTATGAAAGGCTCCACTATCACCTGATGGTAGCATGCTTCAGAGAAATACTAGCTCATCTTTTCCAGATTGAGGCAGACTGTTAACATTGGCTTTGAAAATGTTAGCTAACGGCCGGGCGCGGTGGCTCAAGCCTGTAATCCCAGCACTTTGGGAGGCCGAGACGGGCGGATCACGAGGTCAGGAGATGGAGACCATCCCGGCTAACACGGT
>NW_016811612.1:32335-49199 GCF_001698545.2 Rhinopithecus bieti
AAAAAAAAAAAAAAAAAAAAAAAAAAAAAAAAAAAAAAAAAAAAAAAAAAATTAGCTAAGAACAATACTATACTAATAATAGCAGTTAACATATAGCCCATACAGTGTGTCATGATCTGTTCTAAATTTTTTACTTGTGTTACTTAAAATTCATTGTTATTCTCTCCATTTTACACATGAGGACACTGAGGCCAGAGAGGTTAAAGTAATTTGTGAAAGGTAGTACAGCTAGTATGTAAAAGAGAAAGAATCTGAACCTAGGCATCCTTGTTCTAAATACTCTTCTCTTAACTACTAAGATACAGATATCTAATTGCTGGTGTCAGTGTCTCAAATACCATCAAACGTCCTCAAAACAGAGATAAGGGTAGTACCTGAACTTTTATCCAGGAAATAGGCCAGGAGGCACCGCATGACGGCCTGGTGGCAGATCACCAGTACATTCTCCTGTCGTTCTAGCTCCATTATCACTGGCTCCAGACGCTGAACCAGATCCTCATAGGACTAAACGTAAGAGAGATACTCAAGTGAGAAAGGGAGATGAGGCACATTTGCCCAGAGGGGAAGAACTCTAAACTAGGAATCAAGAACATTTGGTTCCAGTGCCAATTCAATTGTTGACCCGGCAGTATGACCTTAGGCAACTCACTTCCTTCTTAGGGTCTTAGTTTCACTATCTGCTAAATGGGGCTATCAATATAGTGGACTAAATAAGTGTATCAATACAGTGGACTAAATAACAATAACAACAATAAAACTCCCCACTGCAAATTGTCTTCTTAAGTGCACTGCTGACCTGTCACAAAATAAAGAAAATTTTATAAATATAGGGCCCCAAAATGAAGAAAACTGAAAAAAAAAAGTGATGTGGATGTAGAAGCCACAGCTGCCCTGGGGCATTTGCCAATAATAGTAACTAAGAGTTTTGAGTTTTAAAACCTTATAGAAGTAGAAGATAAGGCCTTGGGTGTGCACAAGGTGGGGAGTTGAGACTGATACTCTCACATAAATCTGAGACCCTCAAAGGCCAAATCTTTACACTCTCAGCAAAAGTGCAAACTAGAAAAGTTTCTTAACAAGCAAAAGAAACAACAAGAAAATGTGTCTGTCTCTCCTTGGCTCTCAGAGGAAATAAGTGAAAATCCTCCTGTAAGAATTTATAACCACCAGACTTCCCTCAGGTGAGCTGGTGATTCAGAGCTACACTACCCATGTGATTTGAATAATATTATGCTGAGAGTTTAATAAAAGTGATCCCAAGTCGTTAGCTCCCAGGACTGCTTAGAAGAAGCAAACGGAAATCTGTCTGGATTCTCTCAACTCAGGCTGTGTGAGATTCCCATAGATAAATTCTTGCCAAGCTGGAGCTCATATAACACACAAGGAAATAAGCTACCATGAGTGAGAATAAGCAGAAACAAGAAGAGAACCCTAAAACTTAAGATAAGGGATGTCACAATATAAAATAAATATGTTCAAAACTTTTAAAGAAATAAAAGTGGAATAAAAAATGTAAGGAAGAAACAAGATGCCATCAAAATGTGATGTAGATTTGAAAAGAACTAAATAGAATTGCAGATATAAAAAAATAGTCATTAAAATTGAAAACTCAGTGGATGGGGTAAGGAGCATATTAGATACTACTTAAGAAATAGTGACTGGAAGATAAAGCTGAAGAAATTACTCAGGATGCAGCAAAAGATACAAAGAGATAGAAAATAGGAAGGAAAAGTTGGGAGACATGAAGAATAGAGGCAGGAGTAAAGTAACATACATCCAATTGTATTTCCAGAGGAAGATAATAGAATGTGAGAGATGAATTTTAAAGATAAAATGTCTGAGAGTTTTCAGACTTGATGAAAATCCCAAGCCTCAGATTCAGGAAGTCTCACTAATCCCAAGCAATATATTAATAAATGAAAAGAAATTAACATCTAGACATATTAGAAGGAAACTTTAAAGCAACAATGATACAAAACCTTAAAAGTAGCCAGAGAGAAAAGAAAACTAGACTGACAGCAGATTTCCTAGCCACAGTAGAAGCCAGAAGACAGTGAGGGTAATACTTTCAAAGTGCTGAGAGAAAACAACTGTCAGCCTAGAGTTTTACCCAGCCAAGCATCACTAGGATTGAGGACCCCTCCTACCAAGACATTTTAAACAAAAGAAGGGTGTGTTTACTCACTAAAAAAGCTTCTAAAGAAAGATGGAAGGCCGGGCACAGTGGCTCACGCCTGTAATCCTAGCACTTTGGGAGGCTGAGGTGGGTGGATCATGAGGTCAGGAGATCGAGAACATCCTGGCTAACACAGTGATACCCCGTCTCTACTAAAATACAAAAAAATTAGCCAGGTGTGGTGGCAGGTGCCTGTAGTCGCAGCTACTTGGAAGGCAGAGGCAGGAGAATGGCGTGAACCTGGGAGGCGGAGCTTGCAGCGAGCCGAGATCGTGCCACTGCACTCCAGCCTGGGCGAAAGTGCAAGACTCTCATCTCAAAAAAAATATATAAAATAAAATAAATATAGTCATGCTGCTATAGAGACACATGCACACATATGTTTATTGTGGCACTATTCACATAGCAAAGACTTGGAATCAACCCAAATGTCCATCAGTGACAGACTGGATTAAGAAAATGTGGCACATATACATCATGGAATACTATGCAGCCATAAAAAAGGATGAGTTTGCGTCCTTTGTAGGGACATGGATGCAGCTGGAAACCATCATTCTTAGCAAACTATCACAAGAACAGAAAACCAAATAACGCATGTTCTCACTCATAGGTGGGAACTGANAAAAAAATTAGCTAAGAACAATACTATACTAATAATAGCAGTTAACATATAGCCCATACAGTGTGTCATGATCTGTTCTAAATTTTTTACTTGTGTTACTTAAAATTCATTGTTATTCTCTCCATTTTACACATGAGGACACTGAGGCCAGAGAGGTTAAAGTAATTTGTGAAAGGTAGTACAGCTAGTATGTAAAAGAGAAAGAATCTGAACCTAGGCATCCTTGTTCTAAATACTCTTCTCTTAACTACTAAGATACAGATATCTAATTGCTGGTGTCAGTGTCTCAAATACCATCAAACGTCCTCAAAACAGAGATAAGGGTAGTACCTGAACTTTTATCCAGGAAATAGGCCAGGAGGCACCGCATGACGGCCTGGTGGCAGATCACCAGTACATTCTCCTGTCGTTCTAGCTCCATTATCACTGGCTCCAGACGCTGAACCAGATCCTCATAGGACTAAACGTAAGAGAGATACTCAAGTGAGAAAGGGAGATGAGGCACATTTGCCCAGAGGGGAAGAACTCTAAACTAGGAATCAAGAACATTTGGTTCCAGTGCCAATTCAATTGTTGACCCGGCAGTATGACCTTAGGCAACTCACTTCCTTCTTAGGGTCTTAGTTTCACTATCTGCTAAATGGGGGCTATCAATATAGTGGACTAAATAAGTGTATCAATACAGTGGACTAAATAACAATAACAACAATAAAACTCCCCACTGCAAATTGTCTTCTTAAGTGCACTGCTGACCTGTCACAAAAATAAAGAAAATTTTATAAATATAGGGCCCCAAAATGAAGAAAAACTGAAAAAAAAAAGTGATGTGGATGTAGAAGCCACAGCTGCCCTGGGGGCATTTGCCAATAATAGTAACTAAGAGTTTTGAGTTTTAAAAACCTTATAGAAGTAGAAGATAAGGCCTTGGGTGTGCACAAGGTGGGGAGTTGAGACTGATACTCTCACATAAATCTGAGACCCTCAAAGGCCAAATCTTTACACTCTCAGCAAAAGTGCAAACTAGAAAAAGTTTCTTAACAAGCAAAAAGAAACAACAAGAAAATGTGTCTGTCTCTCCTTGGCTC
Organism: Rhinopithecus bieti; assembly: GCF_001698545.2. Lineage (NCBI taxonomy): Eukaryota > Metazoa > Chordata > Mammalia > Primates > Cercopithecidae > Rhinopithecus > Rhinopithecus bieti. The sequence continues at coordinate 36,219 of NW_016811612.1, forward strand.
TCAGAGGAAATAAGTGAAAATCCTCCTGTAAGAATTTATAACCACCAGACTTCCCTCAGGTGAGCTGGTGATTCAGAGCTACACTACCCATGTGATTTGAATAATATTATGCTGAGAGTTTAATAAAAAGTGATCCCAAGTCGTTAGCTCCCAGGACTGCTTAGAAGAAGCAAACGGAAATCTGTCTGGATTCTCTCAACTCAGGCTGTGTGAGATTCCCATAGATAAATTCTTGCCAAGCTGGAGCTCATATAACACACAAGGAAATAAGCTACCATGAGTGAGAATAAGCAGAAACAAGAAGAGAACCCTAAAAACTTAAGATAAGGGATGTCACAATATAAAATAAATATGTTCAAAACTTTTAAAGAAATAAAAAGTGGAATAAAAAATGTAAGGAAGAAACAAGATGCCATCAAAAATGTGATGTAGATTTGAAAAAGAACTAAATAGAATTGCAGATATAAAAAAATAGTCATTAAAATTGAAAACTCAGTGGATGGGGTAAGGAGCATATTAGATACTACTTAAGAAATAGTGACTGGAAGATAAAGCTGAAGAAATTACTCAGGATGCAGCAAAAGATACAAAGAGATAGAAAATAGGAAGGAAAAGTTGGGAGACATGAAGAATAGAGGCAGGAGTAAAGTAACATACATCCAATTGTATTTCCAGAGGAAGATAATAGAATGTGAGAGATGAATTTTTAAAGATAAAATGTCTGAGAGTTTTTCAGACTTGATGAAAAATCCCAAGCCTCAGATTCAGGAAGTCTCACTAATCCCAAGCAATATATTAATAAATGAAAAGAAATTAACATCTAGACATATTAGAAGGAAACTTTAAAGCAACAATGATACAAAAACCTTAAAAGTAGCCAGAGAGAAAAGAAAACTAGACTGACAGCAGATTTCCTAGCCACAGTAGAAGCCAGAAGACAGTGAGGGTAATACTTTCAAAGTGCTGAGAGAAAACAACTGTCAGCCTAGAGTTTTTACCCAGCCAAGCATCACTAGGATTGAGGACCCCCTCCTACCAAGACATTTTTAAACAAAAAGAAGGGTGTGTTTACTCACTAAAAAAGCTTCTAAAGAAAGATGGAAGGCCGGGCACAGTGGCTCACGCCTGTAATCCTAGCACTTTGGGAGGCTGAGGTGGGTGGATCATGAGGTCAGGAGATCGAGAACATCCTGGCTAACACAGTGATACCCCGTCTCTACTAAAAATACAAAAAAATTAGCCAGGTGTGGTGGCAGGTGCCTGTAGTCGCAGCTACTTGGAAGGCAGAGGCAGGAGAATGGCGTGAACCTGGGAGGCGGAGCTTGCAGCGAGCCGAGATCGTGCCACTGCACTCCAGCCTGGGCGAAAGTGCAAGACTCTCATCTCAAAAAAAATATATAAAATAAAATAAATATAGTCATGCTGCTATAAAGACACATGCACACGTATGTTTATTGTGGCACTATTCAAATAGCAAAGACTTGGAATCAACCCAAATGTCCATCAGTGACAGACTGGATTAAGAAAATGTGGCACATATACATCATGGAATACTATGCAGCCATAAAAAAGGATGAGTTTGCGTCCTTTGTAGGGACATGGATGCAGCTGGAAACCATCATTCTCAGCAAACCATCGCAAGAACAGAAAACCAAATAACGCATGTTCTCACTCATAGGTGGGAATTGAATAATGAGATCACTTGGACACAGGAAGGGGAACATCACACACTGGGTCCTATTGTGGGGATGGGGGAAGGGGGAGGGATAGCATTAGGAGATATACCTAATGTAAATGACGAGTTAATGGATGCAGCACACCAACATGGCACATGTATACATATGTAACAAACCTGCATGTTGTGCACATGTACCCTGGAACTTAAAGTATAATAAAAAAAGGAAATTATTATGTCAAAGAGACATCTGCACTCCCATGTTTATTGCACTATTTATAATAGCCAAGACATGGAATCAACCTTAGGTGTCCAACAACAGATGACTAGATAAAGCAAATTTGGTATATACACTCAATGGAATGTTACTGAGCCATAAAAGAGAAATGAAATCCTGTCGTTCTCAGCACCACGAATGGAACTGGAAGACATTATGTTAAGTGAAATAAGACAGGAACAGGAAGTTAAACACCACATGTTCTCATTCATATATGGAAGCTAAAAAAAAGTTGATCTCATAGAGGTAAAAAGTAGACCAGAGGATACTGGAGGCTGAGATGGGTAAGGGTTGGGGGGAGAAAAGAGATTTGTTAAAGGGTATACAATTAGAACTAGACAGGAAGAATATAATATGGTGTTCTATAGCACTGTAGGGTGACTATAGTTTATATTATAAGTTTCAAATAGTTAGAAGGAGGATATTGAATGTTCCCAACACAAAGAAATGATAAATGTTTGAGATCATGGATATGCTAATTACCCTGATGTGATTACTATACACTATATGTATCAAAACATCACTATGTACCTCCATAAACATGTAGGATTGTTATGTGTCAATATTTTTAAGTAAATTAAATTAAAATTTTAAATGGGAGGGATATTAAACTAATAAATTAGAAAATTACCAAAAAAAAGAAAGTGCAAGACTCCATCTCAAAATAAAATAAAATAAAATAAATGAATAAATAAATAAAATAAAATAAAAAAGAAAGATGGAAAATGAACTCAGAGGGAAGATTTGAGGTGCAAGGGGCAAGAATGATCAGAGGAATTGGTAAACATGTGGTTAAATCTAAATAAACATTGACTGCATACAATAATAACAACAACAGTAATAATTCACTTGGGGGTTAAGACCAAGTTTGACCTAAAATACAAACAACATGTAAATTAGGAGACACAGTGGCCAGAGTTTTAAAGTTCTTCTGTTGTTTAGGTAGAGGGTGGAGATATTGATTTTAGATTTTGTTAATAATGAATATTAAAATGTTAAGGATTCGAGTTGGTTGCATAATAGCACTCAGCAAAGAATTATTATGAGTAATTTTGAAATACATTTTGACCTTATATCCTTATTGAGATATTGACTAAAAATTGAAAGAATCACGATGAAAAATGTTTTAAATGTTAAGGGTAATCTCTAAATGAATGGAAACAAATTATATAACTTAAATATGGATATAAAAACGTTATCAATCCTAAAGAGGGCAGGAAAAGAGAAAAAACTAAGCAGAGAACTCAAGACAAGATAATAGTAATAAACTAAAAAAGTTAGTAATTACAATGAAAGTGAATATACCAAACTTACCATTCAAAAGACATATATTTTCAGTTTGGATTAAAAACAACGAAACCCAACTGTAAGCTGTTTATAAGAGACACAAAACAAAGATACACAGGGAAGTTGAAAGTAAATGAATAGCTAAAAGTGAACTAGGTAAGCAGTCACCAGAAGTCACTGAATCTTGTACAGCTATATTAATGTCAGATAAAATACGTTTTTAGGCAAAAAGGATTATCGGGAAGAAAGAGGTTTGGTCCTATGTAATGATAAAATGTCCAATTCATTGAGAAAATATAATTGCTTTAATATTGTATACCTCTAATAACACAGCCTCTAAATACCTAAATGAAAATGAGGGCAAATTAAGATGAATTTTATAATGTCATCTCTGAGGGTGAAGAGAAAAAATGTGAAAGTGTTGTATAACTGAATAGAATATCTGTTGTTTTATCTTCCCAGATGTCCTTCTTTTGTAATAACTGTTCCCAGCAATTTATATTAAAGTGTGACTAATAAATGCTCTAAAATGTGGAACTGGCTAAGTGGAGGCTTGATCAAATGCAATGAGCATTCATCTCATATGGGGATAGGGAACTGATGGTCTGGTTCATGTAGTGGCAAATAAGTTGATTAAATTATTAGCCATTGTCCCTTGGGACAATGCCAACTGCCCAGAGAGGCTGGAGCTTTAGGCAACTTGGCAACAAAATATCAGGAAATCAGAGTATGTTGAACTATTTAAAGTATCTTCATGAAGGGATACCAGAAACAAGGTCCAGGATAAAGTGAGCACTTCTGAAGTAGAAAGACAATAAGCAAGAAAATTATGTAGCTTTTAAAAGAAAGGGATGGATCTGTTGCCTATAGCCAAGAATCTAAAACAACCAAGGGCCAGATAATCATGTGCCTTGTGGGATGGCAGCTGCTGCAAGATATGCTTACTCTGTTTCTAAAGCTGTCTAGACAACTGTGGAATCCTGGCAGTTGCATTGAAGACACTGGGGAGTAGTCCTAGGCATTAGGCCACCCCCCAAGCCTTACCTCTCCCTTGGGATAGCGGTAGCGATATTTATCTTGGTCTCGCAGTGCAAATTCTTCAGGGTAATGTTCCTGGATTTCTTCATAGGTCATCTCCTCACAGACACCCTGAGAAAAAGTATTTGGGGGCAAAAGTATTCACAAGATGAAATTCCACAGAGTCTTTGCCATAATTCTTCGATGACTGTGGAACAGTAGCACATGAGCACCTGGGTCTCTGTGAACACAGCTCTGGGTCTGTGCCTGTTATCTATAAGTGTGTATGTGTGTGTGTGTGTGTGTGTGTGTGTGTGTGTGTGTGTATAAGGTGTGCGGCTGTGTGGATGTGACAGTGAGTGTGTGTGGATAGATGTGTTCAGGCTGAGTGTATGATGTTTTTCTATGATTGTACAGATAGGTCTGCAGGTGTACATTATACATATAAGTATGTATTTTTATAAAAATATGGGCATAAGGATTTGTGGCTGTGCTTACAAGTCTGTGTGGAGCATGCTTATGATATGTACTTGTGGTATGTTTAAGGACTTATGCCTCATGTTTGTATATTTGTCTCAGCATATGTTGTGTGCTTGTGTGTGTGTGTGTGTGTACAGGGTGTCTAAGCATTGGAGAATGTGTCCATGTGGTCTTTCCATGCAGGTCTCAGTGTGTCTGTGGCATGTGTGTCTGTTAATGTATATGTCCTTCATTATGTCTCTGGTGTATATGTGAGAGTATCTGTGTGCCTGTGTCTGAAGACCTCTACTTTGGGAACTCTGGCAGATAAACAGGCATCCACAGACATCTCAGACAGGAAAAATTAATAAATTCCTAATGGTTTCAGAGTGGATTTGGGGGAGATACACTCTCCTCATTCAAAAAAGGAATTGAGTGCTCAGAAAATGAGTTCCTAAGGTGCTTATGAGAGATTCCAAGTCTACTGAGAAACTCCCAGAGGTGAGGTGACTACTGCTGGTGGTGGAAAGTTATGTTGGGTTTCTAAGGTTTCCTTTTGGGTATGTGGATTCCAATTAAATCTCCCTGTAGGGGGCCAGCGGCCTCTGGTTGTTGTCTACTGGGCCCATCTACCATGCCCCCATCAGGGGTGAGGAAGTGAACCCCTACCCCAACCCACAAACATCTCTGCAGTGTGAAACTTCTCCAACCCACACTGCCCATGGAAGAAAGTGCACCTTACTGGGTACATGAGGTCCTTCCAGATTGGCTTCAACTTTTTATTCTGAGGAGTACTAGGAGCCTGTTGCTTATAGAAATGGTCATTGACTCATTATTGAGTCAAATTGCTTAACCTCTCCAAATTTTACTTTCCTTGTCTGCAAAATGTGGAGACTTAGAACTACTCCATAGAAGTGTTTTGAATACTGGAAAATGTAAGTAAAATATATTAGTACAGAATATGCAAAGGACATTTTAAAGACCCAATCATTAGAATCAAGTATTAATATTTTATTAATCATGGAAAATAAACCAGAAACTTAAATTCTTGCTTTATCATCATCCTAAATTCTTGCTTCTTCCTCACTCACCCCTCATAGCCAATTTCTGAGATTCCACCTCCTAAATCTCTCTCAAATCGATTCCTTTTTTCTTCCCTCTCCATTTGTACTACTACAACCTTAGCATTTCAACACATCCAATCAACCTCTTTGTTTATGAAGTTCCCTATCCCTGTCTCTCTGCCTGGAATGTCATTCTTGATCCTTTCTATTTGGTTCACTGTTACTCAAACCTGAGGCTTCAGCTATGTATCACTTCTTCCAGGTAGATCTTGGCTGAGTTAGGTGTCCTGCCCCAACTTCTATGTACCCATAGTCTTGCCTATCAGAGCCTGTATCACACATGCTGTTCTCTATTTCTCTGTTTATTCCTCTGTCTACCCTATTTAGCCTGAAAATTCAGTGAAGACAGGAATGAATTAGATCAATTTCCACCTCCAGCATCACTCCAAAACCTGAAACAAGGAGGGATTCAATAAATGTTTACACCACATGTGGACCAGAAATAAGAAGCCACCAAACTTATGATGAAGAAATTTCATATTTGCTTGCATATATTTTATAGCAAATGTATGTGGTATACAGAACAATGCTGTATAGCCCTTTCCTAACTATGTGTATTTCTGTACCTCTATATGTATATACACATATGTATGAATGTACACACACATACATGTCTGTTTCTATAGAGGCATATCTAGCAGGCAAGTAAGTAAGTTAACCTACCCAAACACAAGTTATTTACACAAGTGGTGAAGCTTTTATGTTGATGCCTAACAATCATAACCTGTGCGCTGCTGCCCAGTGCCATTGTACCTACAGTGCAGGTGAACAATGGAGAGGAAACAGCTCCTTTCTCAAAGAGCTCATGGAAGAACCTGACCCTGAAGAGAGATTGCTATACCACCAAGGTTGGGTCCTTCATGTCTCCCTCTTCCGCATCCCTTACAGCCAGTGCACCATCAAGCCCTGCTGATTCCACCTTAATTTTTTTTTTTTTGAGACAGGGCCTTGCTTGTCACTCAGGCTGGAGTGCAGTGGCATGATCACAGCTCACTGCAGCCTCAACCTCCCAGGCTCAAACAATCCTCCTATCTCAGCCACCTGAGTAGCTGAGGTCACAGGCATGCACCACCACACCCAGCCAATTTTCAAATTGTTTGTAGAGATGGGGTTTTACTATGTTGCTCAGGCTGGTCTCCAACTCCAGGGCTCAAGTGATCCTCCCACCTAGGCCTCCCAAAGTGCTGGGATTACAGGCATGAGCCACTGCACCTGACCTGATTCCACCTTTGAAACATTCCCAAAGTCCTTCTTCATTCCATCTCCAATGCCACTACTCTGGTCCAACATGCCCCCACCTCTTACCAGACTAATGCAGTCAACTTCTTACTGGTCTACATGTTCATTCTGGCCTTCTTCCCACCAAGTTTCCACACATGCCCAGAGTGGGCTTTCTTTAAAAATGTGCATCACAGTCAGACTACTCCTACTTGATGTGGACCCCATCAATGGCATCTCATTGTTGTTAGGGCAGCATTTGAATCCCTCAACATGAACTATAAAGCCTGGTGGCCTGGCTTCCTTTCAAGCCTCATCTCCCTTTTCTCCAGATCTCACTATTGCTGTCCCAGCCTCTGTGCTATTCTTTCCTTCAGTTCCCTGAACTTGCCATGCTCTCTTCTTATCTCTGGGTCTTCACATGAGCTATTTTCTGTCTCTGAATTAAATTTATTTCCCCACTCCCCAGACCATTTCGCCTCCTTCTTATGTCACCTCTAGTTCCTCCAGGAAGCTTTTCTTGTAAATCCCCCACCACCAAGTTGAGTCAGGAGCACCCTCACCCTCTGATCCTCCATAATCCCTTCTACTTCTCCTCTCATAGCCCTTTGTCACACTGAGATGTAATGTCCTATTTACTGTCTGTCTTTAGGATAAGGGCAGAGACTTTGTCTATTCTGGCCTTCACTGGATCCCCAAGACATAGAATAATGTCTGGCACATGGCTAATTGTCAAAAAAGTTTGTTGAATTAATTAGGCTCCCCATAGGGGCTGGAGCAGAGGCAACCCAAGGGATAATCCCAGACTCAAGTCACCCCCTCCACACAGGAGATTCACCCCATGCATCTCACCGCATCAATCTCATTCAGGGCCTTCCACTGCTCATAGGGGACACCCAGGGCCTCAGCTGTCTGGATGGTCCTCTTCATGTGACTGGTCCACACCTTCAGGGAGCTGATGCCCTGGGACTGAATGAAGTTGGCCAGGGCATAGGCATACTAGTGCGTGGGGATGCAGAGGAGGAGAGAAGGGGAAAAGGAGAGGTGAGAGAGAGCAGGGTGGCCATAAGAACAAGCTCAGATCTGCCACAAATTAAGTGGTGATGAACAAGCAGAGCAAAGAGTTTAAATGTTCCAAATTTATAAAAAGCCATACTCTTTCCCATGTGATGGCAGGCCAAAGGAATAGAAAATAGCATGAGAGAGAGAGAGAGAGAGAGAGAGAGAGAGAGAGAGAGAGAGAGAGTTCACGTGTGCATGCGCACTCATTGATGATTGCTCACCAAAGCCCCTACTTGGTTATTCATTCATTCAAACAGGCCCACCTCTAATATTTGTGGAGCCTGGGACAAGAGTACCAATGGAGGCACTCCATGCACAGTCTATCTCTCCATTTCTGGCTCCATCCTGCACTTCTATGTGCCTTTAGTATATGCTTGTGGATAACCAAGTAACACGACTGAGTTCTGTCCACATTTCCACCTCCACTAATCCCCATGCTCCACAAACAGCAACCCCTTGGTCGTGTTATATGGCCTGACCTCAGGTGGACAGACTCTGGGATAGGCCCACGTAGGCACTGAAAGCAGACTCTAGACAACAAAGGCAAAGAATTCTAGGGTTGGGGGTACCAGAGTATGGACTGGAAGTAGGGGTTGTGGGATTTGGGAGACATTACTTTTTGACACTGTGAACACTTACCGCTTAAGCAGGGTTCCTGGTACCCAGGTTCTAAGGACATTCACACATGTATTGAGTGTTCATGGCCCTGTGCTGGGTGCTGGGGTGTTCTTGTTCTCAAGACATGGCCAGTCCAGTGAGGGAAACACTGGCAGCACTGAGGGGAACCATAAAGGGCTGTGGGAGCCCAGAGGAGCTAGTGATTTCTTCCTCTGAGTATAGGTGTGTTGTTAACCGCTGATGGCATGTGTCAGGAACATCTGCATAGGTGCATAGGTCCAGGCACACATTTTTATATGCGGATATAGGCGTTTCATACATACATTTCATTATGGAAATGAGTCAGGAGTCAGCATGCTCTGGTGGAAGGAGCCCTTGACAGGGAGGTAGGAGCTGTAGGTTAAACTCCCTCAGCACCCTTACATGGTCCCTTGTGCTGTCGGACACATCCCTGCCCCTCCCTGGCCTCATATCCAAAGAGCACTGGCTCACCTGGCCTGCTGTCTAGGGGCCACACTTCAGATAGTGGATGGGGAGTACCCAGACCACAGCCTGGTACACAGTGGGTGCTGCACAAGTGAGAGCTACCTCAACAGGGAGGTGCTTTGTAAACTGGGCCTGGTGCTCTGTGAGAAGCGTGAAGGTGGCATCAGCTGTGTGCATGCACACACACACAGGTTTGTGTGCAGGGAGGCATGCCCTGTGGAGACAGCCACGTGTTCAACTGGGCTCCGAGCTGTGTGGGCAGGGCCAGGCTGGCTCCACCCAAGATGGCCCTGGCTGCAGGGGCTGCAATGGGCCGGGGTCACACCTCCAGCAGCCTCTGACTCTGCTCTGAGGAGTGGGACATGAGGGAGTCACAGGTTAGAGTCTAACTTGAGGGGAGGCTGTCAGTCTGGAGGTAACAGAAAGGGAGACACTAGGGCGTGGCCATCCAGGGTAGTCCCTTGCCTGGGGCACCCCCCCATCTCCAGTGGGGGAGCTGAGGGCAGGTCAGTAGGCCCCGCTTTCAGTCCTGGCTCTGTCTCATCCTGGCCACCTGCCCTGGGGCTGCTCTCTGCTTCCTCATCCATAAACTGGTGGTAGGAATACCCACCCCACAGACCTGTGGTGAAGATGAAATGAGCCACACATGCAGAAGCAGATGGCACCGTGACTGTGCATAGGTGTCCAATAAATGACAATCATGACAACAATTGTCCATCCTGCACTTCATTTCCCACCTGTTCCATCCCCAAGCAGTCCTGCCAGCAGGAACAATACCTGTGCTAACAAGCCCAGGTGCAGGACCAAATGCTGTGGAAATGGATCCCTGTATTTAGCCAGCAACCAGAACATGCAGGTCACTGTGCTGGGCTGGGGAGAAGATACTCAGGCCAGGAGAGCCACACATGGGCCAGAACTGGGAGAGCTGGAGCCCAGGGCATGGCAACCTGCCTGGGAGGGAGGAGAGGATAGGGAGGGCTTTCTGGAGCAGGTGCTGGGCCTTGGAAGGGAGTGGGGAGGGCAGGAAGGACACTGTCATGGGTGGGGGGGACAGGGGCTACCAGTGTGACACCTGTGTTGGGGTAAGGTGGGGAAGGCAGAATTGGGGAGAAGAGTGGTTCAAGGATGGGTCTCTCAGGGCAGCTGTCTGTGCCAATGATGGTCACCCACTGACAGAGGAGACAGAAGAGGGTAGAGTAGGTGGGGGAGCTGCACCAGCAAAGGCACAACGTTGTGAGAAAGATGATGGAACCAGTCAGGAAGGGCAAAGGGAGTCACTGTCATGGAGCAGCTGGCTTTGGGCAGGCCTTGGGTGCCAAGGCCAAGCTCTTAGACCTGCAGAACAGGTGGCATAGGGAACCATTTGGCGGCTGGGAAGAGACTGAGTGGCTGATGGATGGAAGAGTAGGAGTGATGGAATCTGCTTCTACCCCATCCCTGGATCATCCCACCTCAGGACCCAGAATGTGGCCACCACTACACCTCCAGCCCACCTAGGACAGCCCAGCCAACCCATCTGGGTGTGTGTGGTCCACCCTACCTGCTTGCCACGAACTGAGAGGCCAGAGTCACCTCCGATGCGGCCTCTGAGGTTGAGATCACTCTCACCATGCCGGCATAGGTAGATGGAGCGAGGTGTGACGTGGATATTCATGAGGTAGTAGACTGTGCGGCTCTGGATGTGACCCTGCACTCGGTTCACCATGTAGCGTGTGCCCACGTCGAAGATCTTGATGTAGGACAGGTGGCTGGGCCAGACCCAAGCAGGAGCAAGGGAAGCTCAGGGGCTAATGGTGGTAGGGTTGACTCCGAAAGAAACCCTGAACCACACACCCTTTCAAACCTCTTCCACAACCCAGCTGTCACCTAATGTGATGCCATGCCTTGCCCTGTACCGAGTACCTGTCCTAGAGACTTGGTTATTGGCCACCCAAAGGAGCTCATTATATGCTATTTCCCCCTGTCTCCTTCCTTCAGCCTCAGCTTGAGCCAAACTGCCTTTTCACTCATACTATTACAGGCAGCTGGGTTCTCTCTTCTGGGGTTCACATCCGTAACATAGTCAGAGAGTAGCAGTAATCCTTTGTATCCCTGGCTAACTCCAATGTCTTACTGGCAGCTCCTGACTTGTTCACTCCCCTACCCTTTCTGATCCTGAGTTGAGCTCTTCACCTCTCTCTCTCTCTCTCTCTCTCTCTCTCTCTCTCTCTTTTTTAGCCTTTGCTACATATTGTCCTTTATACTCAACACACAACTACCAGATTGCGTCTGTGTGCATATGTGTGTCTGTGCATGTGTGTGTCTCTCTCCTCACTCAGAAGGGGGGTTGGCCTGGGTTATTTTCCTATTTGCTATGCAGTCAACAAACATACTCCAAACATACTCCTGTGTTCTAGGCATTGTGCTTGGCATGGAGACCCAGTGTCTGTGCTTTGGGAGCTCTCTGGCCAGTCAGGAACAAATACTTGGAAACACATAATCAGTGCTCAACATTCATTCCATAAACAGTCACTCCCTCTAAGGTGTGCCAAATAGTGGGGCATGGGGATACAGAGGTGGTCCACAACATCATTGGGGAACTTGTGGTCCTTGTCCCAAGTTCCTTACTGTATCCTCAATTCTGTGCTTTGTCATGAACTAATACCTACACACTGAATGATATTCAAACTGTTCAACCACCTGTTTGTGTAGAAGCTGGAGGGTGGAGTGTAGGCACTGACTAATCAGAAGACTAGAAACATGGAGCAAGACTTCTGAGGCCTACGCTGTACCAGGCATTAATTCGTTTAGTTGTTGGCCTGTACAGAGTTTGGAGAAATCCCTGAGAAGAGGAGTGGAAGGCTGGGGCAATGGGGTGACACCAGCAGCCCTGGTTGCATGGTAACAAAACCAAGTGAATAGAAAGAGCTGCACTGCACTAACCTGAGGCAGGTAAGGTTGCCGACAGGTTTGGTTTCAGAAAGCCTTTCCCTAGATCTTCCTAGAGAAGTCCTTTATGGCTGCACCACACTCATCATGCCCACCTGTGCCCAATGGCTTCCACAGGGCACTTGTATTTGTTGAACATTTTCTGTGCATCTGGCAGGGAGTGGGAACTTTTAAGCGCATGAATCCTCATAATATTACTACAGAGCAGAGATTATCACCTCTGTTTTAAAGGTGAAGAAACTGAGGCATAGAGAAAGTGATTTTCCCAAGGCCACCTTCTCGGGAAGAAGAACCCCAGAATACTCCCCCCTCCAGTAATTTCTTCTAGAACCCTCAGAGCCTAGGGGTAGAAAATATCTGATGTAAACTTGTTGCCTGGCTACTGTCTGTTCCTAACACTAGGTCCGTTGAGGCTCTAGGAGCTTCCAAATTCCTCAGCTTAGTCTGATTTTCTGGTTTTGTCTTCTCAACTGGGCCCGGTTGGCCTCACTTTATGGTCCCATGCCCATACCCATATCTTCTCTGTTTCATTCTTGTCTTCATACCTTTGCTATTACACTCGGAATATTTTCTGTATTTCTCTACTCTTGTTCAGATTTAACTAGGCACTTACAAAGTGCTATTCTCTTTGCCTGATTTCCAAAGTTGAGCTGCTATGCATTCATACCTCAAGAACCAGCATATTCACTCTTTAGGAAGCCTTTTTTGAGACCAGGATCATGTGAAGTCATTTAGAGGTATTCCACACCAAAAATAGTAGAGTAGCTAATGCCTCCTCCATCCAAATTTTAATTTTATTTTAAAATTTAAAAAATGTTTTAAATTTTTAT
>NW_016811612.1:50650-83378 GCF_001698545.2 Rhinopithecus bieti
TAAATAAATAAATAAATAAATAAATATTTTTAAGATAGTTATTTTTCTTAGTTTGGTAGCCCCTATCTTGCTGGTACCCTATGTGTAGTCTGCTTATTGGGTAATCAAGCTCTTTTAGATCTTCTTCCTCCAAGTTGGACTGGGTCCCATGTTCCTACAGCCCACTTGGTTTACTGTCACCAGAGTTGTGACCAACTGTGTACTCATTGTCGTCTCCAACTAACCGGACATTCTGTCAAATCAGGGACAGCCCTTTCCTCTTTTGATTCCATGTTCAGGGCTGGGACCTGATGCATAGACTGTAAATGTCTGTTGATAGAAAAATGATGACATAAAGCTGACCTTCTAGATTTGTCTTCTTCTGCCCAAACTAATTCATCAAACAGCAACCTAGCAATCGCAGGGTCTGGGCCCACGGCTGGGGCTTTGTCAATGCCATTCTTTCACTTACACCCTCCACTCCGGCCTTCAGGCTCCTTTCACCATATGCTGCTGTTAGCCCATGTCATTCCTTTGTGATAATTTTCAAAAGCCGTACTTTCCTCAGGGTCACACAGCCCTACTTTAGCACACATCTTGGTGAGAGAAGCAAGTGTACCCTTGACCAGGGTGCCTGTACAATGAACAATCTGCACAACTGGGATATGGGTTCGAACAGATATTGTGCTACTGATTCGTTCATTGTGTAGCCCAAGGTAAGCCTTTGACTTGATCTGGGTCTCAGTTTCTCCATCTAAAGAGTGGGGCAATAACAGTGCTGATCTCTTGGTACTTCAATTGGACAAGGCCACTCTTTAGATTTCTTAGAGTCGTGATGACCATTTGAAGCCTCTTTATACTTCTCACTTGGGGTCTCTTCTCATCACAAGACATTTTCAAAGAGAGTAGGGTTCTGGGAACATTCTACATCTAAAACTCACATCTGCTCTCTCCTCTCTTTAGTTGGTATTATGACAGAGCATTTCTTTTTTTTTTTTTTTTTCCTTAATGGGTATTCTCATATGTCAAAGCACTATAGAAGCTACCCGAGGATAGAACCCACCTCTTTTGCCCCTATTTATACCCCCTACATATACCATAGCCCAAAGGGTCCAAATACTTGTTGATTGATGAGACATGGGAATGTTGTGAAAAGAGACATGACTAGGAGACAGAACATGTAATTAGAATCCTAGCTCTAACCCTTGTGATGGGAGCTTGGGAAAGTAATTTCAGTTCTCTAAGACTCAATTTCTTTTTCTTGAAATTTTATGATCATAAGACTTATCTCAGCCTCCTTTACAGGAGTCCTAAGGGATTAAATGTAAGAAAGAAGGTAAACATGTTTGGAAACTGAGGTGCCATTCATGTGTGAAGAACACTTTTGTAATAATAATCGCAACACCCACGAGAGGGGGGCATTTGTTCTGTTCAGGAGGGGTCCTGAATTGTTCATATTGCTCAGGAAAACACTATTTTAATCATCTTAGGAACACCTTACACATCAAGGAATCAGAGCTGAAAGGATCCTTGAAGAAAAATCATCAAGTTCAGTTTCCTGATGTTACAGATAGAGAAGCTGAGGCTCAGAAAGGGGGGATATTCCCTCCAGGTTCTACAGGATATCAAAACTGGGCAAAAGATCTAGACTTTGACTTTGGGGTGCTGGCTCTTACCTGTCCAGTTCCTCATCCAAGGGTTGGTAGTTGACCTCATAGCACTCAATTCTCTTTAGAAAGTCTTCCAGAACCTTTTCACGGTCACAGTCTACATAATCAGGGCTGCCAAGTTTCACTTGCTGGGATCAGGAAGAACAGAGGTATCAAGGGAGACATTGGGAGACAGAGTCTCTGATGGTTTTCTTTGGAAGGTTCTTAGAGACCACTGAGTACAAGATGCCTCATTATAAAGATGAGGAAATTGAGACCTGGAGAACACATCTTGCCTAAGTTTACAAAAATCGGCCAATTGAAAAGAAGCTGATTGTGTGACTCCTCATTCCTAATCTCAAAGAAGGCCTGTTACATTATACTCAGTCGCAGAGCATACACTGCTTATAAAAGAAGAACATTTATAAGAGGACCAGAAATTGTGATGTGAGAAATGGCTGAAGAAGTGGAACTAGAGATCTTGTCCAGGGGTCATTATGGCTTACATGTATCAAGTGTTTACCGGGAGATTATGACGTGCTGTCTTTGGATTTCTAAAGACTGGCCTCTCCTAATTCACCAATACCCACTGTCTCCTCCCACAGTCCTCATCTCAGGTACTGGCACTATCACCTACCCCGTCATCTGCTCCTAAATGGAACCTGGGAGTCATCCTAGATATCTGTCTTTCTATCATCCCTCACCTCTTAGCAGGTACCAAATCCTCTCCACTCTATCATCTCCTCTAAATATCCATTCATTCTTGCTTGTGCTCACTATAGCTTTGTGCCCAATTACTTTGTCTATATTTTTACTTCTAATGTATTCACCATACTGGCAGCCAGAAGGGTGTTTCTAATATGAATATCTGGCCAAAGTATTCTCCTGCTTAAAGCCCTTATACATTTTGTCATAATTTTTAGAAAAAAGGTGTGAATTATTTTAGCAGGCGGCTCATGGCTTGTCATGATTGGGCCCCAAATTATTTCTTCAACCTTATCTCCCATGGCTCCCCTATTCCTCCACACATTTGGCTTTAACCAATTTAAGCTACTTATAGTTCTCCGGAGATGCCATACTTAGTATATGCTTATATCCTTATTTTCCATTCTTCACCCACCAAATTCCTATGTGTTCTTCAAGGTCATTGGAAACTGAAGTGTCATTCATGTGTGAAGAACACTTTTGTAATAACAATCACATATATCCTTATTCGTTTTAATTTTACCTCCATTAGGAAGGCTTCCCTGATTTCTGCCCTCATGCAAAGTTAGGCCCTCAGCACTGTCTTCCCAAAGCTTCTTCTGTTCCCTCATATCACCTCAGTTCTCAGAGTTCTGTATATATACTTGCCAGTCTTCCTCACTAGAATATATGCTCAAGGGAAGGACTCTCCACCATCCATATATATGTCTCTAATGCCCAGAATGGCCAAGCCCAGGTATATAGTCAATTTCTGTTGAATTGATAGATAGATAGATGGGAGGATGAAGAGGGAAGGGAGGAAATGAACATGCTGTATGTCCCAAAAAATTACCAATTAATAAAAATTACAAGGAGGCAGATTCCAGCTCGACTGGACCGCATTCGTTGAAAGCAATGGACCCCTTATCATTGCAGGTATAAAAAGAATATCTAGATATACATTTAGGTAAGACTTCAAGTATCTGATGGAGGGTAGAAGAAAATTACCCTTAAGGTCTCTTCTGTTCTTGAGCTCCAGTAATTTGATGAAGTGGGGAACAACAAAACATGGTAAATGACCTAGTTCTAGACCACATGCCTAGAATCTAAGAGCAGTGGTAGTTCTGGTATGAATTTTGGGGTAGAATAAAAAATGTAGGCTTTTGAGGCAGACAGTCAAGCCTGAGGTCCAGTCCCACTTCTATCCCTTTCTGTCTGTATGAATCTTTGACAATTCATTTATCCTTTTGGAACCTCAGTTTCCTCTCTCTAACATGGAAATAATCTCTAATATGCAGTTTTGTTGTGAAAATTAATGACAGTCAAGTCTGGTGTCTGGAGCATATAAAGGGCACTATATATGTTGGCTTCATTAAAATTAATAGAGTCATTGTAGGCCAGGATGGTTAGGGAATGCTTCCTACGAAAACTAGGAGGAGAAGATCAGGGAGGAATACTTTCTTTAATCTCATGGAGTTACCTTAAGCATAATCTCGCCTCTGCCTTAGGCATGATCTAAGCCTAAGGCAGAGCAAAGTGGAAAAGTAACTGGTGGTCCTTACCCTGATGTTTTCTGCAATTACGCCAGGGTCATTACAAATGGACTCAATGAAAAACACCTATAAAAGAAACAGAAAAGAGACTTCCAGCAGCAAATTATGTTTGATAGGAGCTGAACATAGCTTTACTCCTTTTCAATGGTTCTAAATCATCTCCAGGGGCATCTCTGACAACATAATGCTCTCATACAGTGGTACTTTCAGGCTTCTGAGTTTCATGAGGCAGATTGGCTCTAAATTGAATGACCCCAGATTGTTGTTTTATATCTTTACTGGGTTTAGGTCTTATATAAGCTTTCTGTAGTGACTCTCTCTACTCTTTCCCCATAGCCAGCCTGTCTATAGTCATCTTCCATTGCCTAATTGGCACCCCTCCTTTCTTGTTCTGCTCTGCTGCTTCTGACTATATCCTGGAAAGTTAGAGAACCAAATGAAAATGTTGAGCTTATGGTTGTGGATTTGGCTGCTCTGAGTCCCCTGGTTTGCCTTTCTTTGGGGTTTGTGCTGGAGAAATAGGCTCTAAATAAGAGTTGGAGTGTTACCATACCTTGTAACCATGTTCTTTTGCAAACTGCAGGATCAGTGACCGTCGTTCTCTGGTAGTGTTGGTGGCATCAAAAACCTAGAGGCAGGTAACGAGATTGGATTACTCTGAATCTTGTGCTAACAGAACACCTACTCTTTGCCCATCCCTGTGTTAAGTGGAGGGCTTCCATATAGAGGTAAAACTTGAACAAGGTCTTGAAGGATAGGAAGGATTCATGATTGGCTTATGAGAATTTCACAAGCACATATTGGGCCCTTGCAGTCTGTCCAGAAATGTATGCTACCCTGTGAGTGTAATAAGGCAAGAGGAAATTGTGGGTGTTTATTAGGGTCATTTTATAAGTGAGGTAACTGAGGCGTAGAAGAACTTGCCTTGACCAAAGTCACCAAGAGTTGCTGACAGAGCAGAGCTAGAACTGGTTCTCTCAATTCCTAGCTGAAGTTTCTTCCTTCCTTATCACTTTAGAAGTCCTCAAGAACAGGAAACAATTCCCTAGCCTCAGTACCTGAGATTGGACCATTTGCATATTTGAGAATCTCCTCCCCTTTCAGAATTTGCAAATCCTAGCTAAACTATTGACTAGATATTTAGGTAAGTCTCTAGAACTCAAAACTGTTTGTACTGCAGTTTTAAATTCTAATATAGTCCTGCTGAATTATTGGGGGTGGACTGGTAGTGCACAGTGGTTAAGAGTGGGGATTCTGAAGCTACAAAACTTGGATTCCATTTCTGGCCCTGCCAGGTATACGCTGTACCACCTTGGGAAATTATTTAATGTCTCTGTGAACCATTCTTCTGGGCTCTGAAATGGGGCATAATAACAATACCTACCTCAAGGCGGGAGCATAAAATGAAATTATTAATATGTGCAAATACTCAGAACAACAGTAAATGTTCAGTACATATTAGCTAATTCCCTTCCCAGTAGATACCCAAGGAAAAAATAACAAATTTCTTTACCGCGACATGACCTTCTTCACGGCTGAGATAGTTGTGAACATCCTTCAGGGCTGCTAGGGCGCACTGCCTGAAATAGACCAGGAAAGAAAAAGAGACAACCCTTATCTCATTGTCTGCAGTATCTTCTGTATCATCTCTCATGTCTTAGACTAACTTATGTGCCCTGTGCTTTAGGCACTGTGCTAAGCACAGAGGGGTCAAACAGTTGAAACTGGCTGTATGTGCACAGCTTACACAGCTCAGGGGCAGGTATAAAGTGACACAATCAGGAAAAGCTGAGCAATGACAGAAGCCATAATATTAAGGCTTCCAATCCTTGAGCTAATGGAACTCAAGCTGAACTGTTTTATGAACCCAGGTAGAACACGTGGTCTGTGAAATAAAAGGCATTCCTGGCATGGGTAACACACAGGGATGACAGTGTGTTTATGCTTTCAGCAAAAATCTCTTTAGTGATTACTCACTGCTGGGTTCTATATTGAGGACATAAGGCCCAGGCTCTATTCTGCCTTTACTCAGAGTCTTGTAGTGTAGAGAGACCTTGAGGTTGAACTGATGAGACTACAGAAATTAGAGTAGGCCAAGCTATTGAGATTCTTGCCTCAAATGCTAAGCTGAGAAGCTTCTACTCTCTCCTGTCAGAAGTAGAAGATCATTAAAGGTTTTTGATAAGTGGATGGTTATGACCAGAAACAGGCTTTGGGCAGGATAATGGAAGGGCTGTTCCAACTACTGTTTGAGAGTCTAGAGGGCCTCCTTTCTGGTCCAGATTATTCTGCCCTACTCCCCCAGTATCTGAACAAGGGCCTTTCAGCCACGAGACAGCACAGGTTGCTAAAATATTGGGTACTTACTTCCTGATTTGCAGGGCCTCCATGTTGTCTGGAAGAAAGAATTCATAGTTCTTGTAGCTCACTGCCTCTCGTCGATACTGGCCTAAATTAAACACTGAAAGCAGGGAGCGCCAGTGAAGAGGTTGGGAAGATCCCAGTGGCCAAAAAATGTCCTTGCTGGGAGGGACTTCAGAGGTGGAAGAAGGTATAATTTGTAGCTATAAAATTGCTTTTAAAACTTCAAATTATGGCTACCAGTTTATTTATTCCTCACAACAACCCTGCAAAGTAGAGATCACTATTACCATTTTATAAATGAGGAAACTGAAAGTTCGGAGACAGGAAAAACTTGCACAATTATTTCCTATCTGTGGATATCTGAGATTCAAACCCAGGTCTATTTGGCAACATAGCTGGTGGTCTTTCCATTATTCTACTTTATCATAAACACCAATCCTTAAAATGCCCTACTCCGGTGGAAAGATGAAGAAATGGAGATCTAGGGAGTAAAATTAATCAACAAGGGTCAAACAGTGAGTGAGCTGGTGACAGATATAGACTAGACCTCCTGACTTCTAGTCCAAAGTTGTTTTATTTTTCTATATTATGATGAAGATTCTAAATCTAAATCTCTAGGCCATACTTTCCCACTTACAATGATGAAAAACTAGAGAGGAGGGAAGGAAAGGAGGAGAAAGAAGATAAGCAGCCAAAGAGTTAATATTTCATTCATTCACGTAACAAATACTTTTTGATTCCTACTCTGTGAAGCAGGATATGAGCTCTGGGTCTCAGGGATTAGCCTGATCTTCATGATGGGGCCCTTAAGGCACTCACAGTCCAACAGGTAAGACAGTGAGTAAACCAGAAATGGAAAGCTCCCACAGAGTTTGTTAAATGCTCTGACAAAGACAATATGAAGCCATGGAAGAGAGTGAGAGGGAAGGAAAGACTAATTGTACTTGGAATGATCTGAGAAGGTTTCACCATTTGAACAAGGCTTTTTAGGGTAGGCGCCTTTTACAGGCAGATATGGGCAGTGGGAGTCAGGAACAAAGGCATCCAGGTAGAGGAACAGCTTGAGCAAGAGTATGGCATTGGCAGAAGGAAGAGCACGTTTGGAGGATGGTGAGTCATCCACTATGGATTTAAACCTGCAGGCCAAGGGGACCTTTGTAGGTCACAGGCATGTTCAGCTTTGTGCTTTGAAATATGACTCTGGAGGCCTTTGAGAGAATTGAGTGGAGTGAAGAAGATAGAAAGCAGGAGAATCAGAAACCCTGAACCCATGATGGGGCCCTTAAGGCAGAAACCAATCTGCCAGTGTCCCATGTACCTCTACACTCAGCAAATTTTCCTGAGAGCTTGCAGTCCTCCATGAGAGCTGTTCCTTCTCTCCTTTCCTTCTGCCAATGTCTTACTCCTCCCACAAGACTCAGCTCAAACATATCCTATGTAGGAAGCTTTCCTTGCCTTCCAGTTGTCAAATCCCTTTGTGATTTCATGCAGCATCCTGCTCCTGTTCTAGAATTCCTAGATGATATGAGGTATTCTTATATATCCCAGCTAGACTTAGAACTCCTCAAGGATAGGGTGAGTCTCATCCAGTTTTGTATCCTCATCACCTAGCAGGAGTTTGGGCACATGGAAAACCATTGGGAAACTCTTCACCAGTGAATTAGATAAAGAGAACATAGATGAATGGAAATAAGAAATGGGAAAAAGAAACAAATTGGAGAGAGAAAGGAAGAGGGGGAGAGATAGAAGGAAGCAGGGCAGAGAGACAGCATGTTGAGATTAACAAGAGAAAGAAGGAGACAAAAAGAATGGAGAAAAGGAGACTATAGGGCTAATGTGGGATTCTTTTCTCTTCCAATCAGTAGAACCATGCATTAGACTTGGCACAGTATCAGGCTTAGAATCAAATAGACCTGGATTCATATCCTGGTTCTGTCACTTACTGGCCATATGCCTTTAGACAAGGCACTTCACCCCTTGGGCCTCAATTTCCTCAACTATGAAATGGTGAAGAAGTGGTAATGCTAATAAAAGTAGTAATATTGGTATGGCAATAATAGTAATGGCAATAAAAATAGAATGTTACTCACAGGGTTGTTTCGAGGTCATGGAACTTCTTGAGAGAAGACATTTAATCTTAACACTAGTTTTCCTATGCTTAGCACCTAGAGTGGTGTTGGGTACAAAGTATGTGCTCAAGAAGTTATAAACTGTATAAGAATGTAGTAATAGTGATAGCAGTAGTCCTAATGCTGATAATAATAATGATGGGGCATTTCTGGTATTGAGGACTTTGGCCTTCTACCTAAGTAAGGTTTTCAGCCAGTGGCTTTTATGGGGTTGTTGAACAAAGACTTTCAGAGACATACCTTTAGTTGGTGTTCCTATCCAGTTGAGATATCGTGTGAGCTTCGTGGAGATATAAGTCTTGCCTCGAGCTGGTAAACCCACCATGATCACCATCGTGGGGGAATTGGTAAACTGGGGTATGGATGCTGAAAGACAAACAGACCCTCAAAAGCTTATCATCAGATTCATATGCTCTTCTGGTATTAGTTCAGAAATGTAGAGTTGTAAAGAACACGTCTCCCACCATTACAATAAGAACAAAAGCTGGGAAAGTGAAAATTAAGAACTTCTCTCAGACTCATCAGAAAACTGAGGTTGCAGTACCACAAACCTGTAGAAACAACCATCTTCAAGGGAGCCACAGGACCAGGCATTTGCTTACCTGGTGCAGATACCAGTGAACAACATACAAACTCATAAGAAGATTCAGCTAAAAATTATGATGAATTGCTAGAGGCTGGTTATGGGCTAGTGTGAGAATGTGAAGCCTGTAGGGGCTGCAGACATAGGCAGTTTTGCACCCCTTTGCAGAGTTTTCCTCCAGGAACTCCCCCAGAAGCTGACAAGAAAGACTGAGAAGAATCCCGAGAAAGATATTCTGTAGTTCTGGCTTGGGGAGAACAGTACAATAGCTGTTGCTGAAATTCTGCAGAGACTATTTTCCCTATATTCTCTATGGAGCAAAAGCCTTACTATTCGGGAACAGGCAACAAAAACTAGCTTGAAAGTACTGTGAGAAACTCACTGCAGCTGGCAGAGCAGACTGACCAACATCACTGAAACTCTGCCCATACCAATCTACCTTATCTTCCCAAAGGGAAAAAAGTCTTAGTCCTCAGAAGAAAGGGCAACAGAAACTGAGGTGCACTGGTGAAAACTCAGTACAGCTGGGGTAGAAAATTGAAAAAAAAAAAAAAAGGTCTAACCCAGGAGGGGCAGGAAAATGTGCTAGGCCCACCTGGGTTAGAACACAGGAGGAGAGGCAGGAACACTTGTGAAGGACACACCTCCAACACTCAGGGTAAGCCTGCCTAAGACTGAGACTTAATGAGAACAGCATAGAATGTCCCAGGTCCCCATTCCCCACTACCAGGCTAAAAGCGTCAGTAAAAATAACAGTGGAATACATCTAAACGAGATTTAAGGCATATATTATCTCCAGGGTGTAGCACAAAGGGAAGAATCAAGGCAAGGAATAAAAACAATGTCTGAAGAGAAAAGCAATCATTAGGACCAAAATAAGTTATGACACAGATGTTGGAAATATCAGAC
Source organism: Rhinopithecus bieti (assembly GCF_001698545.2). Taxonomy (NCBI): domain Eukaryota; kingdom Metazoa; phylum Chordata; class Mammalia; order Primates; family Cercopithecidae; genus Rhinopithecus; species Rhinopithecus bieti. The sequence goes on from NW_016811612.1 coordinate 60,501, forward strand.
AAGGAATCTGTTTATTTACTTGGATTATTTTGCTTTCTTCTTTGTACATTACAGATTCAGGGGTTATATGTGCAGGTTTGTTACCTGGGTATATTGTGTAATGGTGGGGTTTGGGCTTCTAGTGACCCCATTACCCAAATAGCGAACACAGTACCCAATAGGTAGTTTTCAACTCTTGCTCCCCCCTGCCCATTCCCCTTTTGGAATTCCCTTTGTCTACTGTTTCCATCTTTATCAGATAGGAAACTTAAAATAGCTATGATTAGTATGTTAAAGGCTCTATTGGGAAAGTTTATCATGCAAGATCAGATAGGCAATTTCGGCAGTGGGGTGAAAAATATAAGAAAGAATCAAATATAAATGGGAGAGAAAAAAACACAGTAACAGATCTGAAGACTATCCTTGTTGTGCTCATCAATAGACTCTGCACAGCTGAGTCATCAGTGAACTTGAAGACAGGTCAATAGAGATCACACAAACTGAAATGCAAAGAGAGAAAAGAGAAAAAAAAAAAAAAAAAAAAAAAAAAAAAAAAAAAAAAAGAAAACAGAGCAAAACATCCAAGAACTGTGGGACAATATCAAACAGTATAACATATATGTATTTGGAACACAAGAAGAGGAAGAAAGAATAAGGCAGAAGAAATATGTGAAGATAATAATGGCCAAAATTTTCCAAATTAATGACTGACACCAAACCACAGATTCAAGAAGCTCAGAGAACACCAATCAGGGTAAATACCAAAACCAAACCAAAACCCACACCCAGATATATCAAATTCAAATTACAGAAAATCAAGACAAAAATAAAATCTTGAAGACTGCCAGGAAGAAGGCGGTAGGTGGGGAACATCTTACCCACAGAAGAACAAAGAGAAGAATTATACCAGACTTCTTGTCAGAAATCACATAAGCAAAAAGACAGTGGAATGAAACCTTTAAAGTGTTGAAAGAAAAAAATGCCAATCCAGAATTCCAAGTTCTGCAAAATGTCCTTCAAAATTAAGATAAAATGCTTTTCAGACAAAACTGAGGAAACTCAGCATCAGCAGACCTGTCTTACAGGCTAAATATTAAAGGAAATTCTTCAGACAGAGGGATATGATACAGATCAGAAAACTGGGTGTACATAATTAAAGGAAAAGTGTTGCAAAAGTAATAAATGAAGACAAATATAACTATCATATTCTTAATTGTTCTAAAATATAACTGATTGTTTAAAGCAATAATAGTACCAATGTATTGTATGTTTATAGCATTTGTAAAAAAATAATGGAATACAACAATGACACAAACAATGGAAGGAAGGAATTGGGGATAGTCTTGTACTACACATGAAGCAGTATAGTATTATTTAAAGGTGAACCAAATTATATAAAAATGTACATTACAAACTTTCTGGAAACCACTAAAAGGTTTCCTTAAAAGATATCTAAATAATAGATAAATACATGAGACAAAATGGGATCATACAAAATAACCAAATAAAATAATGAAAGGCAGAAAAAAGACGGAAAAGGAAATAAAAGCCAAATACAGTAAATAGAAAACATCAAGAACAAATATAATGAAAACAGAAAGATGGTAGATTTTAATCTAACTATATTGATAATCACTTTAAATGTGAATCAACTAAATATTCCAACTGAAGAAGAAAGTGGTCAGATTAGATTAAAAAGTAGGATCCAACTACATGCTGTTTACAAAACATATATAGTTGGGTCCAATTCTCAGACCTTTTATCTCTCACTAACTCAAATATAAAATTCTGATAGAATGCATGAACAACTATATGAAAATTGAAAGGTAAATCTAAGTAGGTAGATCAGAGAAGACACCAGAGTTTGAAGTACCAACTAAACAACTGCAAATTCAGCATTACTTTTCTCCCCGTTCAGTATCCTGAGCCTGAATTCAACATGGTATGCAATTCAAAACGAGCATTGTCTAGCAGACAGAGATGCAGGAGAAGTCTTGGAGTTTGGGCTCAAGGAATGTAACAGAGAACTAAAATTCAGAGAGAGTGGGGAAATCCCTTGGGTTTTATTTACTTCTTCTTTGGTTCCACAGTGGAGGCAGTAAAAGCAAAGGTGGCTCAGAAGCAATAGTGGCCCAGAATGGGAGCCTCCAGGAATCAAAACTGTGTGGGATAAGTTCCTTCCTCTAGGTGAAGCCACGATGTCAAGAAGACATCTTTATACTAGTTTTTCCTCTTCCTCTCCCTCTCCCTCTCTCGTTCTCACTCTCTCCTCCTGCTACTTATTTCTGGAAATGCTACAACTACCACAGTGGGTAGTTTTTGAAGAGAAAACAGAAAATGAGAGCCCAGGGAACTGGAAAGTACTGAAAAGATAAAGGAGAGGGAAGAGTTTTGAAAAAGCAACAGTGTAAAGTTGATTTGAACCCCTGGGCTTACCTCTGACTTGTGACTGCTTTGATCTTCATTAGCATACCAAAGATTTGGAAACAACTAGAAAGGACACCTCCACCAAAGTCTCAGACTGACCACTAGATGGTACAAACACAGGACAGACCTATATGGTACTGCAAAAGGCTTGAAAACTGAATTGATGTTGGAACCAAAATATACAAAAGGCTAAAACAAAAATATAGACTTTCTCCACAGGATATAAACAAGATAGAGAATCTCAAGACAATACTCACAATGTCCAGGATACAAACTACAATCAATCAGCATGCAAATAACCATAAACATTTCAATTAACATGGAAAAAGACAACAGACATGAATGATAAGACATTAAATTATCTTAAATTAGCTATTATAAAAATGTTTGAATGAACAATAACAAGCGATTTTGGAACACATATTTAAAACAGAAGCACTCAGTGAAGAAACAGAGGATATAAATAAGAATCACATGGATATTTTGAACTAAAACATAATAGGTGAAATAAAACTCAGGAATGAAAGAGTAGATAGAAATTTCATAGGTATTACAATGACAAGAGTATATAATAGCAATTCTAAACACATAAATTTGACAACATAGATGAAACAAATTTCTCAAAAAGCACAAACTGGCAAAACTTATCCAAAATGTAACAAATAATCTAAATAATCTAAATCCTTCTATAAATATTACTGAAATTGAATTTGCAATTAAAAATCTTCCCCCAAAATACCCAGGTCCAGACAGTCTCAATGGCAAATTTTACCATTCATTTAAAGAAGAAATAGCATCAATTCTATACAATCTCTCTATGAAGTTAGAAGACGAAAATACATATCAACTTACTCTGTGAGGCCAGCATTTCCCTGATATAAAAACCAGAAAAATAAGTGATATAAAAAAAGAAACTACAAATCAATATCCCTCATGAACAAAAGAATCGTAAAAAAATGCAAATGAAATTTGGCTATATACAAAATAGATAATTAATATACCACAAGAAAGCATGGTTTATCCCAGGAATACAAGGCTGGTTCAACATATGAAAATCAATCAAAGCAATCCATTCTAAAGATGTAAAACTCCATGGTATGGTTTGAATGCATCCTCCAAAGTTCATGTGTTGGAACTTAATCTCCAGTGCAACAGCATTGAGAGGTGGGAACTTTAAGAGGTGATTAGGTCATGAGGGCTCTACCTCTAAGGCTTCTGCCCTCATGAATGAATTAATGGCATTATTGATGGAATGGTTTAGTTAACTCAGAAAATAGATCCTGATAAAAGGATAAGTTTGGCTTCCACACTCGCATGCACGGGCACGCACATAAGCACACTCTCTCTTGCCCTTTCACCTTCCACCATGGGATGATGCAGCAAGAAGGCCCTCACCAGATGTGGCCACGTGATCTTGGACTTCCCAGCCTCCAGAACTGTAAGAAATAAATCTCTATTCTTTATAAATTAGCCAGTCTGTGGTATTCTGTTTTAGCAGCACAAAATAGATTAAGATGCCCCAAATTATATCAGCAGATGAAAAAAAACTTTTTACAAAATACAATATCCATTCGTAATGAAACTCTCAGCAATTTGGAATAGAAGGGAGCTTCCTTACCCAGATAAAGAATATTTACAAAAAATCTACAGCTAATATCATACTTTATGTTGACAGACTAAATGCTTTCTCTCTAATATCAGGAACAAGGCAAGGATGTCCACTCTCACCACTCCTATTCAACATAGTACTGAAACTTCTAGTCAATATTATAAGGCAAGAAGGAAATATAAGGCATGCAAATTGTAAAGGAAGAAATAAATCTGTCCCTGTTCATCCACAATATGATTGGGTAGAAAATCCCAGGAAATCTATACTTTAATTTCTGTTTTATTTTTTGAGACACAGTCTTGCTCTGTCACCCAGGCTGGAGTGCAGTGCCATGATCATGGCTCACTGCAACCTCAGCTTCCCAGGTTCAAGGGCTTCTCATGCCTCAGCCTCCATAGTAGCTGGGATTACAGGCATGTGCCACCACACCTGGCTAATTTTTGTATTTTTAGTAGTGATGGGGTTTCACCATGTTGGCCAGGCTGGTCTCGAACTCTTGGCCTCAAGTGATCTGCCCACCTCAGCCTCCGAAAGTGCTGAGATTATAGGCATGAGCCACTGTGCCTGGCCCAAAATCTATTTTTAACTGATCTTTAACAAAGCATACAACAACATAAAGTAGAGAAATGATGCCCTATTCGATAAATGATGCTGGGATAATTGGCAAGCCACCATATAGAAGAATAAAACTGGACCCTCATCTCTCACTTTATACAAAAATCAACTCAAGATGGATCAAAGACTTATATCTCAGACTTGAAATCATAAAAATTTTACAAGATAACATTGGGAAAACTCTTCTAGACATAGGCTTAGGCAAAGAATTCATGACTAAGAACCCAAAAGCAAATGCAACAAAAACCCTCCTAGTACTAATAAGCGAGTTTATCAAGTTCACAGGGTACAATGTCAACACATAAAAGTCAATCATAATACTATATACAATCAATAAACAATTCAAAATCAAATTTTAAAAAATGTTTACAATATTTGAGTTTTTCTTCACTTACTGTTAAAAATAATTGTAAAATCCGGCTAAGTTCTCAAAAGACAAACTGCAAGAGCTCTCATGCTGATAGCAGTAAGAACGGTAATGTATCATCTCGGCATCGCACTGCTTGGAGCTATTTCAGTAAACAGGATAAAGTTTTGCTAGACTAGAAAATCCAGGGCCCTCCTATGACCTTTATAGGAGCCATACAGTGATTATGAGAAGCATGGCCATAAAACTACCTTTATAATCATAAAACGTTTTGCATCATTTGAAGCTGCACTATGGATACGGCTAAGAGAGATTTTTTTTCCTCTGTCTCTCTCTAGTAAACCCCTTCAGTAAGGGGTATTTCAGTAAAAAGTACAGGAAGGAGTTCTGGGGTTGAGATAGTCTCATTTCAGCAGCTGCAATGTCAAATTTATAATTGTCCACATAAACAATTCAAATATATCTGTGTACTCTACATGTACTCATGGAACAAAAAAAGGCTTGTATCATAAAATTCTAAAACCCACAAGCTTTAGTTCTTCTGTCACATCTCAGTGCATTTAATATCTTTCTGCCATATTATTTACGACTTCACAAAAAAGTAGTCATTTCCTATTATCTGTTCAATAAATATGTAGAGAAATGCAGGCTGCAGAGATACAATTTGTTAATGAAATAGCCCAGAGAATCTTCATGGTGTCTAGTCTCAGAAGCTTGCGCAGCATCTATTAAAGCTTGCTTCAGTTCTAAAGAGTAACTCCAATTTTACACATTGATATGTTCCACTCAGATGACTGAGGCATGCTTTCTGAATAGATTATGCAACATGAGTAAGGCATGCTGTGACACAACATACATCTGACCACACAGGCACATCTAAACCCTTTACTTGTTGAACATTTTTCTATTACTGAGAAGACTGTCTCATTTCAGAAATGAGATGGATATGGAACTTCCAGTTCTTGGAATTACTTTCAAGAAGAGAAAGGCACCTTGCTTGTTGTAGTTCTTAACCAATTTTCACAACATTGTGAATACACTGTGTTCAAAATATTTTGGTACAACTTTCAGGAAACCTGCAAGGTAGTCACAGGTAGTTACATCACTGTCCCCAAATTTGTATACTTTTATCACCTTGTAAAACAGCATCAAAAAAGCTCTCATTTGTTATTTTCTAAAAAATTTCACTTCATGCTGAAAATTCCCCTCACTGAAAAAATAATACTAGAAAAATACTAGTTATTATTCCCCTTATTTGATGTGAAAGTTTTTTTTTTCTCCTATATAAAAATGAATTTAAACAAAGGGGTTTGTGTCTATTAGGTAGAAAAAAATGACATCAAGAGTTTGGAAAAAAATGTAGATGGGGAAAATATTATATTAGACATGAAAATCTTCTAATCTAACACAGCATAAATTGTAAAAGCAAACGTATGAATAAACTTTTACATTAATCAAAACCTTAGAGTGACCTAACGCTATTTAGGCCTGAATATTCTTTCTTTTTTACAATTTAAAATGCAGTTTAATTTTCTCAAAGAATAAATATCTTATCTCTTGCCAGAGTCAGAGTAGAACAGCTGCTTGGGTTCACAATTTGTATGACAGACCTAGTCCAATACTCTGCAGATAGTCACTATATCCGTGTTTCACTAATTTTGATACTGAATATTATTTATGAACTAATAATATTCTCTTGGATTTTAAAAAATTATTCAATTGTATTAAATGCAGTTAGATAATGCTCAAGAGAAATATGATAACGGTATAGAAGTCAATATTCGAAAAAGCTCTATACACATACATAAACATGGAGTTTCATGGAGAAAGTTTTCGAGGAATGTGACAATTATTAGTCGATTGTGAATATGGCGTTATAAAATTAGAGATATTTTTGCACACACATCTATTTTTTATAATGGTAAAGAAGAAACATCACTAATTATTTATAATAAACTATTTGCATAATCAGTGTGACCAGAATCATGTTTGGGATACTCCAACTTGTTTTGTTTCACTGCCATCTAAACTTTGCTATTTTGTCTATTTTTTAAAAAATTAAAACTTCATTTAATTCATTATTGAAGTGTTTTAAACAAAGTACCATTATGAGCTCAAAACAAAGACGAAAGCATTGTTCAAAAATATCAGTTGAAGAAAAAAATCAAGGTTGAGTTTGAGAAAGAAATACAGTTGATTACTAATAAAGAGAAATATGGTCATAAAAGATCTAAAAATTTTGTAAGGCAATGTCTAACTAAGTGCTGTTTTATGGAGGAGGTGAGATTGAGATATACCACAACATTAAGGCAATATAGGATTTTTGACGATAAGGGAAGGGACATAAAATTCTTGGTGGAGGAGCCAGCTAGAGAAAGTCTTGAAGGCAGCAAACAGTCATAATTACCACTAACTGTATGTTCACTCTATGCTAGCCATTTTACCTATGTTATCTGAACAAATTTTCAAACAATTCTACCGTAAAGCCATTTATCCCCACTTGAAGATTAGTACCATTCTCATAGACATTAGGAAACTTGCCAAAGGTGGAAGCCAGGTAAGTCTGAGTAGTCTCACACACTGCACTGCCACAAGGGTTTGGACCCTTAAAATGGATTCAAAATCAGCATGCTGAGAACTTGCTCACTAAATCAAAGGTTCAGTCAGCAATAATGAAGTCTGTTGCTAATGTATAAGTACTGTAATTCTACATACACCTCTGGGAAAACCTGGTCTATGCTTGGGACAGACACATTTGGATTCAATTAGCAGAGAAGTACCACTTAAAGCTTGAAATCCAGGAAAAAATACTTGGGAGGGTTGGGGAAAGAATGAAGAATCTGTAGACCTTGCAAAGCCACTGAGGATTTTGAATAGGAAAATGTAAAATGTAAATAGAAATGTGCTTTGAAAGAAGACGCATTTAAAAGATTTGTTTGAGAATAAGGGAAACTGAAATGGGAAGCAAAAATAAACAGAGAAAACCTAATAACAGGTAAGGCTTTATCATTGCTTCATTAAGACTTAGGGGAAAAAAAATCCCTCACTGTCTCTCGGTTGAAGATATGTCAGCTACTTAATTTCTTTTATTTCAGGTTGTCTCCTTTTTTACTTTACCTTATATCTAGCCATCTCTTCATGGAGACCTCAGGTGAGATAAAATGTCACAGCAACATAGCTAGGCCTGCAAGAAAAAAGTAAAACATGAATTTATGTCTGGTTTAACTTGGGCACATTTTCAATAGAATAGTTTGAACCTACAGCCTCATAATTTTCATGCTCTTGAAAAAGACACTTGTAAAATTGTTTTCTTGATACTTTGCAAAGCTCTGGCTCAGAAAAGTACTACCCTTTGGATGTGAAGGCTGATACAACTAATTATAGCTAGGAAGACACAATTCTTCCTTTAATAATAAAGAAATAGCGATCTTTCACCTGGAACAGAATAGTGCCTGGATTTGAAGCATGAAAGATTAAATCAGTAAGCTTTGAAATTCTATTATATTCAGAGAGACAATGTCTTCAAGGACAATAATATTGACAAGAAGAAGAAGATAGTTTCTTGAAGAGCATTTCAACCTATTAGCAGACTCGGTGCAGTGAAAACAATGCCAGGCTGGAGATGAAGAGACAAGTACTCCCATCGCCTGCCCATGCTCTCTTAGGAATCATCAGAATACTTAGGTCAAATTAGGCGACTTCTCTAATTTAACAACAGTGCAATGACTAGTTTCAACCACCAATTTGCAAGGGAAGAAAGGAGGAACAGAAAGGGAGGAATAGAGGAACAAATAAAGATATAGAAAGAGATTTTGGAAAAGAGGAAAGAAGAGAAATATGGAAGGAGAAAGAGAGAGAGTTGTTAATTTATATTTCAGTGCTTTTTAACCTTAACTGGCATCAGAATAAGCTGGAGTACACGTTAAAACAAAGATTGATGGGCCCCACCTACCATTTTTGATGCAGTCTACCTGGTGTGGGGCATATCAGTAAGCATTTCCAACAAGTTCCCAGGTGATTGATGCCAATGCTGCCGGCATGGAGTCCACACATTGATTGAGGATTGTGTTATAGGTCTCCATCAATATGCAGTCTCACCAAGAAAAATTTTATGTAATTCAGTTTGGTCTTTACATTGTTAAGAAAATTGTCTCAGGAACCATCTTTCTAAAGGTCATTACTCATTCTGTGTGCGGTATATTCTTTAGTTTCAAAATACCGAACATCCCCTTCCTATGAATTTGTTAGAATCATTATTAGGTATGCGTTTGCAGTGACTAAATAGATGTGCTTTCTATTTCTTCACATATAAGACATGCTAAAAAAGAACAAAATCCAAAAGCCCCAGGGAGCAGTGACATTTATGCTGATGTGGTAGTGACAGATTGGCCCTGAAGATCTTATCCTACCATACCAACAGGCATTCTCATTCATTGCTGGTACAAGTATAATTTGGTCTAGCCGTTTCAGAATAATTTTTGACACTCTCTGTCAAAAGCTTTATTAATGCAACTAAAGGTACCATTGCAAGTACAATTAATGACAACAGTAATTGAGCACAAACTCTATGCTGGTCGCGTGGCTAAATGTTGTACATGTGTTACAATACTTAACACTCCCCGCAGCCAGAAGAAAAGGAAAAAGATCCCACTGTGCTATTTGTTGGTCAGTTCAATATTTTCCTGTTATTCACTTGTGCTGTCATTATTTTAAAGGATACACTGACAAACAGAAGATGTATACGCATTCAGGATGAAAGTAGAGAGATACATTCTCTCTCTCACCCACGTAAGGATGATCAGGAGAGCGGAGATTTAATTTGTCTCCTGCTGCTCTGGATGAACATTCTTAAGAATAGTTTTAAATGCTGGAATATCCAAAGAGTATGAAGTTGTAAAATGCATTTTCCTGAATCCTGCTGAAGTAAAAACTTTGTCTTTGGCAGAATATTGAGGAGAAACTAATTTATTTCTAAATATTACTTTGGAGGATGAATATGATTTAAGATGATACATTAGAAGAAAGCACATATGCTATACAGGTTTTCAAAGACAGGTATTTAATGATTTTATCTTTAACTTCTTAGATCTCTTCTTTAAAAAAAGGGAAATAATAGCTCCGTCTGAAAATACATTTCTGAACTTCTATGGCCAAAGATAGCCAATTTGTTGTTTCCTAATATGTAGACATAGACTACTTTCACAATTATAGGTAACTCTGGTTGTGTATCTCTAGAAACAAACCTCACAATCTACTCTTTCTCAGATTCTGCAGTATCTCTCTTCATAAAGTAATTATTTCACCTTTCCCTTCTGTAATCTATGGAAATGTTACTGACAAAAGACATTGTCATTTTGACTTGTAATATCCATCTCTCACTTTTTTTTATAACAACTGTCTGCCAAACAAAGTAAAATTTATTAGCAAGAGATCTTTGAATTGTATAACATGTAATGCAAGTAACAAAGTGAAGTGTAAAGGATGGGGATGAAACTGAGGTTCTAATATTTTGCTTTTAGTTCCATCTCTGCCTCTAAATGTTGAGTGACCTTGTAGAGATCATTTCACATTTATATATTCCATTTTGTCCACATATAAAATGAGAGCATTAGTCTAGGTAACCTCTAAAATCTACTCAAGTTCTCTGAATTATTGATTCATTCTGAAAATCTGGCTTTGGTCCTAAGATAGGTACAGATTGAAAGGTACTCCAGATAAGACCACTGAAAATTCCTCTTTCAGAAATATGTTTTAAATACAATTTGTACACAACTCCTAACAAGAAGAATTTTATATTGTGATACAAATGAAATAAATGTTGTTTTTATATCACTCTTTTAGATTCCAACATTTCAACTATACATAAAACATCTTTCAGACACCCTTTTAATAGTGTGTTTAATGTATTGTTTAATAATACTGGCCAGGCACTGTGGTTTATGCCTGTAATCCCAGCACTTTGGGAGGCCAAGGCAGGAGGATGGCTTTAGCTCAGGAGTTTGAGGTCAGTGTGGGCAACATGGCAAACCACTACCTCCCCATTCCCATCAAAAACTACAAAGAAGTTAGCCAGGCCTGGTGGTGCACACCTCTAGTCTCCACTATTTAGAGGGCTGAGGTGCGAGGATCGCTTGAGCCTTGGAGGCGTAGGTTGCAGTGAGCTGAGATCACACCACTGCACTCCAGCCTGGGCAAAAGAGTGAGACTGTCTCAAACAACAACAAACAAAAAAACAAAAAACCTTAAAGTTCATAGTTCATGCAAATAATTCATTTATTCTATAAATGTAATAATGTAACTAGAGAAGTAATTACATAACTGGTTTGAACTTTTAGGGAGTCTTCACTACTGATACTGATTATTGTGGATGAATTAACTAGGCAATGTTCTTTGTATCATATGTTGTACATATAAATACATAATGTAGATGACAGGATCTCACAGTAACATGTCAAAATATTAATGTGTCTATAGCTTGGTGTTCCATTTTCTAACACGTAAACTAAAAATATAGAAATAAAACACATAATGCAGGGATACTGAAATCATACATATGATTCCAGAAAACACACATTTTGGGAAAAACTAATCATCTTGTTACCTCTTTCAGTTCTCTATGTTCTCTTAGGAAGGTATTATAGGGGTGATGCACAAAACGATGCCAGAAAAAAATATTTTTTCATTCTTGTTAATTATTTTAAGGAAAATTTAACTTATATTTTCTGTTTGAATCTCAGCTTACACAAATGCCTCCTTTAAGCTCACAACTCAAGCACAATTCTTAAGTTGAAAAAATTCAAATATCATTGAAATAACAAAATTTTCATATATTTTGTGGAAGTTACAATGTATTATTCCTCAAAAGAAACTAGGCTGATATAAAACCATGTCCAACAATGTGGCAATATTCACAGTATTTATTTATAAAAATAGTATGCAATTCCAGAATTAAATAAATTCACAGAAATCTAGCATTTTATTAAGATTGAAAAAAAAAATAACCCTGCAAACCTTTAAGGCCTGTTAAATATTTTAGATGGTGACTTATCAAAAACATAACTTTGAGAAACATGGCAGGAGAAACTGGACATTTACCTGATGACAAATTCTACTTCATGAGTTTACTGAGGGGAAAATTGCCAGTGGTTACAGAATATGTATGTTTACTGCTCAAAAGCAGATGCTAATATCTGCTAAGCAGATTTCCCATGATCTTACCTAGAAGTGAAAGACTGGCATAGACTATGTAAAATGAAGATAACTATAATAATATTACCTACCTCAGAATCTTGTTGTAGCAATTGAATTAGATACTTTTTTGTAGAACACTCAAAACAACATTTGGTCCATAGGTAATATTATAGACAGTTTAGTTATTACTCGTTATTTGTTATTGTTTTATTGCTGTATATAATTCATATATATATGAAAAATGGAGACATTTCTACAGATTCTTATTTGGCTGTCCAGGTGTGTATTACAACTTCGCATCATAACTTTTGAAACCCTGAGGACTTTTACCTTTGTGGGCCCCTTCCCCCCTTAAGCAATTAAAAATCACACTTGACAACTGTATTGGTGTACAAATGAGCATATTAATACTAAATAATAATTTCTTGACCTAAGAGTTCAGCTTTTCCTTCTTGTTTTAAATGGAAGAAAACTATTTTCATGAACCCTTTAAAAGTAATATGGGCCACAGACACTGTGCCCAGTGTGTCTAAGGGCAAAGTTGGCCTATAAAAATCAGAATCTTAGTGAAGATGGAGAATATGGAAAAGAAGAGATGTTAAGTGTCTAAATGATCATAAAAACGTTCACTCTAATTAGAGTTACTTTACATTTTGTTAGATTAATGAGAATATTGTATAATGCATCAATCGCTATAAAAATAACTTAATCAAGTATATAATCTTAGATCTGTTCACTACTCAGTTTTTTCCTCTGACTAATACCCACGTTCACTATACATTTTAAACACAAACAATATGCTTCAGATAATTTTGAAATGAAAACAATATACACCAGTATTCTTAAAATAGGAATCCAAATACTCTTTATTTGTTTTCTAAGGTTTTCTGCCAAGACAGCAATCAGAATGCAAATCCAGAGCTTAAAGATATTAATATAAATGTATGATCCATTCCTATGGACATACTAGTTAGTTCCTCCATGTATTTGTTGCAAAGAGCTCATCTAGGGTTTTGACTTCCCCTGAACACCTGCATTTTCTGGACACAACACAGTGGAAGCATAAAATTATAATATCCCACTAACATGAATTGGTCAGTTCCAAATTAAGTCAATCTAGTGGAGTGAATCTCTTTCAAACTGTTCTGAAAAAATTGTGTCCCTTACCAGGTATTTTATAGAGCCTGGTGTCATTGTCCCACTCAGTGTCACCAACCTCTTTTGCAATGGTTCTTCCTTAAAGTTAACTCTGCTAAAACCAAGGGCATATCCTTAAAAATTTCTGCATGTTGCGTAAACCCGGGAGGCGGAGCTTGCAGTGAGCTGAGATCCAGCCACTGCACTCCAGCCTGGGCGACAGAGCGAGACTTCGTCTCAAAAAAAAAAAAAAAAAAAGAAAAAGAAAAAAAATTTCTGCATGTTTATTGGCAGAGCTCTGGCTATATATACTATAAATAGTAGTGATATATGCCAAAATAATCATCTGTTTCTACAACAAGGCAGAAAAGTCATTCTATTTCAACATTACTCTTCAAAGAAAACCTTACTATTAGGAACTTAATACTTCATATTTTCTGTCAAAAACCTCTGGATCAGCCACCTTGCAAGCAGGCCGGGCTATATTCATGCTTGGAAAAAAATAATTTTATGTGGAAACTGCCAAGAAATCTCTTCAATGACAAGTAGCATAGGACTTTGCCTCTTTTCCTTTCTTTTCTTCTTCCTACTCTGTGGAATGCAGATGTGATATAATAGCCACCTTGATCATAAGGTGAAAACCATATATTTTATTTGGCAGAGAACTTGAGGAAAGAAGCCTCTGTCTCTGATGAAGAAATAACCAAAGCAGCTCTAGAATATCAACTTTATATGAGAAATAAAGAAATGTTTCTTGTTTAAATAATTTTTAGTTTTAGGTTTTCTATTACTCATAGCTGAATCTAACTCTAAACTATACAGATGTTATGCTTGGAAATGAGTGACTATTATTAAAAGAACAAGGTAGTGAAAACTTTAGACATCCAGGAGAACTTTCACACACAAGTCATACCACACAAACACACACACACACACAAAAGAATGGTGAATATCTGGTAACAATAAATCTCGCTTCCTATTAAGCTCTCAACTCACTGATAACTGACTCATTTATTTATGTTAGTGAATGGCATCTGTCTACTTCTTTCTTTTGCCAGACAGTAAAAAGTGTTAGTAAGAAAATAATAACAACAAGCAAGACTAAATGATATACTTTACTATTAAGCAGTGAATCCATTCTCAATTTCTTTCTTTTTTTTTTTTTTTAGATGGAGTTTCACTCTTATTGCCCAGGCTGGAGTGCTGTGGCACAATCTCAGCTCACTGCCACCTCTGCCTCCCAGGTTCAAGTGATTCTCCTGCCTCAGTTTCTTGAGTAGTTGAGATTACAGGCATCTGCCACTGCCCCCGGCTAATTTTTTGTATTTTTAGTAGAGACGGGGTTTCACCCATGTTGGCCAGGCTGGTCTTGAACTCCTGACCTCAGGTGATCCACCCACCTCGGCCTTCCAAAATGCTGGGATTAAAGACATGAGCCACTGCGCCAGGCCTCCATTCTCAATTTCTTTACTTACACTTGCAATTCAGCAAGAACCAACAGCAATAACAGGTAAAGTGTAAGACTTCCCTACACTTTCTAATAGTAGTGCTCAAGTATTAGTAATTTGCATGAGCAAAAGAAAAATGGATTTTCATTCTCTGTGTAGTTTTTAAAAGATTAGGCTTTGATGGAAACATTTCTTACTTTGGTCTAACATATATTGTTTTAAACTCAGTTAAGACGACACTAAAATAAATGTTTAAATCAATGTTCTTATCACAGAAAACTTTTTGTGACCGGTTCTCAACACTTATTTTAGAGATTATTAGCAGGAACACCAGAAATGTATGGCTGCATAACGAAGCACTTCCAATCACCCATCATCCAAATGATACTGATATTCAATTTAAAATCATGAAATCATCAATCACTAAACAC
This sequence comes from Rhinopithecus bieti, assembly GCF_001698545.2. Classification (NCBI taxonomy): domain Eukaryota; kingdom Metazoa; phylum Chordata; class Mammalia; order Primates; family Cercopithecidae; genus Rhinopithecus; species Rhinopithecus bieti. Next base: position 75,705 of record NW_016811612.1, read on the forward strand.
CTGGACTGAAAAGTACAGGTGACCAAAAATTTTAGTCACTAGACTGGCATATTTCACATTTCTGGTTCTTCTCAATGTGAAAATCTACTATAGTTTTCAATATCACCATAACACAGTACCACGACTGGGATGTTCCAGTTAAATGAGTTCCCCTTTTGGTGATTGTTTACCATAAAATTAGCTAGGGAGAGGATGTCCCCTAGAGCAGTCTGTGATACCCGTGTGGAAAGAGACTGTTTTTTGATATGTATGTCTCTCTAAGTTAATATGTCAATTACGCATCTTTAGAAATACAAAACTTTACTAGTCATGCTGTTAAGATGTAGTAACAAGAGCTGATCTATCCAACGTAGTGGATACTACCCACATAGAACCATTTAAATTAAGATAAGTAATATTAAGCAATATTACAAATTCAATTCCCCAATCAGCCTAGCCATATTCCAGATATTGAATAGCCACATGTGTTTAGTGGCTACTGTGCTGAACTGAACAAATGTAGACCATTTCCATCATCACAGAAAGTTCTACTGGACAATGCTAAACTAAATTTTCAGGCAGTAATACAGTTTGAAAGAGTACTCATTTAAAAATGCAAAGTTAATATTATTTATAATGACTTTTACTCAATAGAATAAACATAAAATCCATAAAAGTTATCCAAAATATTTCAATTGGAGCACAAGAGGCTTGAAAATTCATGATAAATCATAGCCATTTGTGAACAGAAGTGCATTTAACAGAAGTTAAATATAACAGAAGTTTACATGAGTAGAAATGTTTAAAACTGAAGTTTCTGAAAATAATAATGATGCAGAGAAATTATTTTTAAATAATCTAAAACTAAAACTGCCATTCCATTTAGCAGTCCCACTACTGGGTATCTCCTCAAAGGAAAAACAGGTCATTGTATCAACAAGATATCTGCACTCTTGTGTTAATTGTGGCACTATTCACCATAACAAAGATATGAAATCAACCTAAGTGTTCATCGATGGATCACAAACAGAAAATGTGGTCTAGGTACACAATGAAATACTATTCAGCCATAAAAAGAATGAAATGATGTCTTCTGCAACAACACAGATGTAAGTGGAGGTCATTATTTTGAATAAAACAACTCAAACACAGAAAGACAAATACCAATGTTCTCACTTATAAGTAGGAACTAAGTAATGTGTACATGTGGACATAGAGAGTGGCATGATAGACATTAGAGATGTCTATCTCATTGGATAGACATTTGGACAGATAGACATTTGGAAGAGCTGGGGGGAGTGAATGATAATAAATTATTTAATAGATACAATGTACATGATACAGGTAATGGATGCATATGAATGCCCGGATTTCATTGCTACCCAATATATCCATGTAACAAAATCACACTTGTACCTATTAAATTACACAAATAAACAATAAAATAAAAAAACTGATTTAAAGCAATATCATAAAATATGTCAAATTAAAGCTTTCAACTAATAAAAAGAGCTGTGTTATGCCTCCTTTTCATGTGAAAACTACAATTCTTAAAAAAACTGCTTAAAATTCTAGAAAATAATTGCTCAATGGATAAGAAGCATAGTGTTTTCAGCATTCTAATTGTTTATTCCTCGATTTTTAAATTGATACCTTAATTACAGGTCTGGCTGTGGTTTATTCTACCCTAGCCAACAGATCCAATGACTATTTCAAATGTTTGATGCTTCCTTTCTCTAAATATTGGAAAATTGCTTCTCTTAGCCACTATGTATAATACAGTATTGCATTTAAAGTGATCTGTCCAATTGCTGTAATGAGTACCACTCAGAGAATGAGAATGACTATAAAGAATTCATTCTTAGACCATTTTACTATGAACTAAAAAGGCTCTCTTAAGCAAACAATTACCATTTCCATATGATCATACTATTGGCACATACTGAATTCTGGTTTATAAAAATGTAATATAATGTGAAACTAATTATTAGAGCTAAGTCTTTCTCAGGAGAATTAATTGAAATAGAAAATTCATTTTTAAGAGATTAAATTGAAACAGGTATTTCCTCTCTCTATGGTCCTAGGAATTAAACTTAATGAGATCCAGTACTTAGAAACTTTGTGAAAATTTGTAGGACAAAAGTCACAATTAGAAGTATAACCTCAAACACTCCAGTTGGAAAAGCATGATATGTAAAACATAGCTTTCCAAAGTTGGAAGAAATGTCAACCCGAAATACAACACTTAAAATTTTTACATATCATACATAACTGAAATCCTGACCCTGCCAAAAGGAGACTGAATGACTATATATAAGTTTTCCAGCAGTAGAAAGAGATATACCAAACTCTTCAATGTGTGAAAAACACATTTAAATATGTAATACTATACATTAGAAAGTGTTCAAATTTTTGTAGATTATACTTGAGTATTCAGTGCTTACCTCAAATATTCCTATGAACCTTTGTTGTGGGACTCCAGTCCAATTGTTTATGAATTCTTCCTTGGGAAAGAATTAATAGTCACTCTGAATTTTTGGAATGTCCTAACCCAAGATGGTAAGACTGTAGATAAAGGGGTGTTTAACAGCAGGGATTCTGGGGTCAGACTGACTGCATTTGAATCTCAGCTTCACCTACACTTGCACCTCCAGTTTGCATTATCTCATCTGCAAAATAGTGAGAAAAATTTCACTTAATTCATAAAGTTTCTGCAAGGCATAAATTAGAGGATCCAGGTAAAAATCTTAGTACGAGTACTAGTAAATTAACACATAATAACTGGTATTTGTATATTATGGCTAAAAATATTCTCCTTGTCTCTTTGATCTGCCATTCCCTCCATCTGGAATATTCTTCCCACTCTTTATTCCCATTCCTCTTGATAGCTCATATTCATTCTCAAATGCTTCATTCAGAACCTACCATTAGCAAGTCTTTTGTGAAACTCCTCATGAGATTAGGTGTCCCTCCCCAAGCACCATAATTTCCTGACATAAGTTTTATTTCCTTACTCTTTGCACTGTAATGTAGAATGTGTGTGTGTCTGTGTGTGTCTACTCCATGACATGTTTTTTTCACGGCAGAAAATATGCCTCATTAATCTTGTATCATTAACACTTAGAAAGAACATGGCCCAGTGTAGGCACTCAAATATTTGCTGAATAAATGAAAGAAGAGATCTTGATATTTTCTAATAACTACTGAAACAGAACATTATAATAATCTTGCAGTCAAAGCTGAACTAAACTGATGTTTTATTGAATTTGCTTCCCTGGCATCAATATGAATTCTTACTGCTACATATTGAAAAATCATTATCTACAAGTCAAGATAGTTCCCCTTTATAAATAAAATACTGTGTATTTTCATCAAAACCAACATAAAACTCAGCAAAAGAATGTATTCAATGCCCAGAATATCAGAACAAATTAAGTTAGATACATGTCCTGACCTTCAAGAGTTTCTAACATAGGCGAGAGTACAAGATAAAGATACATTGCAAACGTATTTTATTGGCATACACACACATGTATGTCTATATATGTGTGCATGTATATAGATGTGTATATACGTATATGTGTGTATGTACATATCTTTATATAGATAGATGAAAGAAACATAAACAAGGTAAACATACAATAAGAGGTATAAGTGTTTGGCTAATAAGATTATTTTTCTTCAAATCTATGTCACATTAACAATTTTTTAAAAAATTCTTTCATTATAGGAATGGTTTTTAATCGAGTCCTAATTAATGTTCAGTACACTCTGAAACCATTCTAAGGTGCTTGCTATAATCTATACGTATGTTCTCTCTAAACTTTCAGTTAGATAAAAATGTCTTTATAAATATGTAAACGTATTTCATAATCATAACTTTTTATATTATATGGCACTAATAATCAGATCTAGTGATTTTATAAATGAGAGATAATATAACAAATATAATTAATTATAGGAGAAAAATGATTACAGTTGCTAAAAACAGTGTTTATCCATTTAACAAGAGTAAGCTGACATGAATTTCATACTCGATAAATATATTCATTATTGCTGACATGACCAATAAGCAAGCCAGTTAAGAGTCTACAACTGTTTGTATTCAATATAAACTCAATTTCTAAGTAGTAACATAATCAGCCCTTTCTGCTATAATGAATGTATATTTTAACCAGTCATGTATTATTTCAATGATGCTTGGATAACTTCAAACATCCAAAACATCTTAGAGGATTATTTCCTTCTGTACTTAGATGAAATAAACCAGCCTCCATGATCTACCCACCTTTTCACTAAATTATTTTAGAATGGTTGTCTTGAGAATTGCTTTTTTATTTGGAGGGACTTCAATTAGAAATTTTAAACTTTGCAAATCACAAACGAATGCATTAGTAGTGTATTATGGTAGTCTCTAAATATATACTTCAAGAGCAGAGAATTTAGTTTTGTCATTGCTGGTTGTAAGATACTTTGAACCAAGACTTTTTAAACAGCATTTCTACATCTAGACTCACAGTTGACATTACAACTACTAATTATTTGACAAATATAAATAATTGCTGACCCTATGTGCTTCTACAGATAATGCACATGTTTGGGAGACAGAACTAACATCAATCATTTCTGAGTCACATTTTTTAACTGTAAAATAAAGGTAACACTTATGTGGTAGATTAACACATAATCAAACATACACTGTATATGTTAAGCAGAGCTGAGAATGGTGCAGACTCAGGGTAATTACTCATTGAGAGCTTCTGTGATAACAATGATAATAATGATGATTGCATTTCATCTCTTCAAATGACTTTGGTCAAACGAAAAGAAACAGGAAAGCCATATGTGTCTGACCCTTTTCCTCTATCCATCCCAGTTGTCTTAATAGGCTTGTTATTGATGAGCCTCATGGAAAGTGAAGGGAAAAATCATCAGAAAGCTGAATTATCCTCAGCCTCTGGTCAAGCAGAACCAGAACAGCACATGGGTGCCAGAACAATTCAATTAGAATTTGCTATAGAGTCTTCCTTCTCTTCTCCTTCCCTTCTGGATTTTAAATGTCTGGTTGCACTGGGCAAATGCTTTCAGGTACAATGATCTGGACAAACACTTCCACTAATGAAGAATCTCCTTTATAGCTTTTCCAGAAGAATATTGTCTATTGTGTATTCTGTTTAATTTTTGTAATCCAATTAATTAGACTAATGGAGACATTTGAGCCATGTAGCTGGGTAAGACACAAACAATACATTTTTATTAGTTCACAGAATGAAACTTAACAAGAATTTCTTAAAAATATGGTAGAGTTTATTCTCAACTATGAATCAACAGTATAAAGAAAGGAAAGGTTTTATAGCATTTCAAATAAAAGTAAAAGACCTGATATTTTACCACATGACCCATACAAGTCAATGCACTTAGAATCCACTCAGAGACACAGAGTTGGTGTCATGGTAGGTCATGATTCCAATGTACTCTCTTCCAGTCAGATCAGCTTCAGAGGACTTGAAATTAAGGCAATAAGGAGGTCAAGAAATCACATTATACAGCAAAAGTTTGAATGACTCAGGGAGGGTAATCCCAGCAAAAAAAGCCTAAGGAGGAACATAATAGTTTTCTCCAAGTATCACCCTGGAAAGGATGTGAAAATGAAAACATTTTCAGTTTAACCTCTTAATACCTAATTTGAATAAATGGGTAATGTAGAAGGTGTACATTTCAGCTCAATTTTTTAAAACTTGATAAAAAATTGAGCTGTATTGTAAAGCAATGGGTTGCCTTAAAATTCCAATTACACAGAGTATTTGAAAAGTTCATAGAAGGCCATGTAAGTGTAGAAAATACCATGGAAAGAGAAACTTTAAATGGGTAGAAGATTGAACAGGGAAAAGTTTTCTCCAAGGAAACTTTTAATTTCAAGATCCTGTGATTCTCTACATAAAAAGAACTACCCACTTGAAGAATCTCACTTAAAAGTCTATATCTGTGAAACATGTCACTAAATCTAGGTAAGTGTGATAGAATATGATGGCTTACCACTAAGGTGAAAGAAAAGGCATTTGGATAATATTGCAGATGAATTAATATCAATTAGGACAAAGACAGCATGGACACTTAAAAAAATAAAAAGTAATATTCAAATTATTGCTTTCTTGTCAGAGAAGTGTGCCAAAACACAAATAGAACATTTACAGGGGTTAAATATTCATTTACTATACTTTGATATAATTATCTACAAAATGACAGATTTATATTACAAAATATATATAATATTATCAATAGTAATATTGCATTATTTATCATTTTATGTTGCACATTATTTAAACTACAACAGAGATGGGGCATCTTAAACTATCTGGGAAAATACTGATTATGTTTTAGCAAAGAAATCAGAGACAGAAAACAACAGGTATAGAAAGAAGCTGAAAATTTAGTTTACATTTATCCTGGACATTTTCTAGGACAGGTTTAAAAAAAGGAAAGGAGGATTTGGCAGAAGGAAAATCAGGTTCAAATGTCATTGCAATTTCTATGTTCCATGAGCTCTAATTTGCTACAACAATTGATGGTTCACTTTTATTCTATTAAACTCAAGGAAAAAACTGGTCATTTCAGAGCCTTAAACAGGACCTCACAAATTTTCTATCATAAAAACATAAATATATTTTTTAACTGCATCCAGGCTGATTCTCTGTAGAATCAGCCAATGTGAAGAGTCAGGATTTAAAGTCACAGGTCTTTGGTTCAAAATCCCAGATCCGCACATAACTTAATCCCTTATACTTATATATTTCTTCATAGTGTCATATATATTGTAAAGCACATAGAAACAGTCAGCACACTGCATTAACTGAAATCTGGATTCTGTGTTTACCTGCTATGCTTTGTATATGACTGTGCATTTGTTGTTCTGTGTTTCTGGACATCATATTTGTTTGTTTCTGCTAAACAATTGCGTTCAAGTGGTTAAATTCTATTCAACACCTAATATACACCAATTTTTCAGATTATTAATAAATAATAAGCTTAATGATGGCAAAAGACAGTTACAGAGTACAGTACTACAGATGTAAAGTAATGCCATGTCAAATATCACAGATTACTTGGGGGCTCAAGTGTTAAGAGCATAAAACAAAGTTCAAATACCATCTAATGCAATCTGTTCCATCTTCCTGCTAAAATTATATTTCCATCTTCATAAATGAATCAAATTTCTATGCATACAGAAAGATTTTTTTCATTTTATTTCATTTATTTCACCAGTATTTATTGAGCACTTATGATGGGAAAATCATATAGATAAAAATACAAATACCAGAGCAAATATAATTTATAAATGGATTATTTGTGCTACAATGATTAATTTCAAATCCATTCATAGCTGAATTTATTAAGATTCAAAAAGCGACAACTGATTTCACATTTTGTTCAGTCAATATTCAAAAGATATTTGAGTGCCAGAAAAATCTACTTACTGTGCCCAGAATACACTCTTCATTTTTCTGCCCCTGAGATTTTGCTTATGTCAGGTAAGAAAATTTTCTTCTATCCCTAACCTATGGATAACAGCAGTAATTGGTCATGGCAACCATTACTGGTGACCCTGTGTATACCTGAGAATTCTTCTCATTAGCCACATCAGGAAGCATCCAAATTTTAATAAAGTTGGCAGACAAGAAAAAAAGCATATATATA
>NW_016811612.1:83633-89522 GCF_001698545.2 Rhinopithecus bieti
TATATATATATATATATGTGCATATATACACAAAGCATATATATTATATATATATTTCCATATACGTGTAGCTCTAAATATACAGGATATTGAGTAATATGCCTACTAGACAATATTCTATGTTTAATCATTTTCCATTGGATTTGGAAATATTCTCCATATAGCTATTGCTTCTGCTGATTGTCCAGAAAAGCCAAGGGTATAATATTTTCTGATGACATAAAGCTGGGAATTATTATTTGAAATTCATAAGAGTGGTCTAGGATAGATATGTGTCGCTATGAGCCAACAGCATAGAGATGAGAAAAATAGCACAGAAATTTAGGGGATTTCTTTCAACGGTAAAAGAGCATAAATAAGTATTTGGAAAAGAGTTTTGCAGAGGAATGAATCAGCATATCAAAAAGGTCTCAAAATTCTAAGTTTATTTCAAGCATAATTATTTTAATGTATATTGACCTGAAGACTTTGCTTCTATGGGAATTTTATTTCTGTATGTAGGTAGTTGTATGTCGGAGGATATGTGGTTGAAGAAGTGGCTAGAAAGGGTTATGAGTGATACAAATTTCTAAAATTGAATGGACCTTTAAACTCTACAGTAAAGATTTTAAAAAATCTTTATTCAACATCTATGATTGGCAAAGCAATGTTCTAGGCATTGTTAAAAAATCTGTGGGGGAGATTTTAACCAAAGTGTGAAGTTCTTTGAAGACAGAATTTTGTCAGCACGTATATTGAGGCACCTTAAAACGTGACAAGGCCCTAGATAGAGCATTATAAAATTATGAACTATTTATTTTCTTATTTGGTGCCTAGGGATACTACAAATAAGCAAAAATACAATATGAGCTTCAAAACAACTTATTAAAATTAAATTGTATGTGTATTGCTTCAGTGAAACAGTTTCCTCTAAATCAACTAAAATAAAGGTGAACAAGAATCAGAGATCCAATCAAAATAGATGTTGGATGAAAAGTTGGAAGCCATTTTGTTTTTAATATTCCAAATTAAAAATGCAGGACGATGCTTCCAAGCATGGTGTGTGCAGTACTTGGCTGACGTTTATGTCTGACCTAAGGTGAAGAAGCTAAAGAATAGCTGCTGTTCTTGGCAAGCCCACTGATCATTTCTGCAGGACAGTAGGAGGACATGTTTATTTTGTGACTGAAGGCTCAAATCTTTGGTAGAAGTGTAAGGTAACTCTTACTGGGATACCTGATAAGGGACATGAGATTAAGTACATAGATTTTTCTTTAATTTTCTCTGATATCCTCCCAGAAATACTTCATATTTCAAAACTCAGACTTGCTTCTCAGGCCATTTTCTATTGTTGTTTGTTCTTGGTTCCTTTTTAATTTAACTAAAGGTGTTTACTTGATTTTTTTGGTTAGCCCTGGCTGTTTAAACTTAAACAAATTTTTACTGGAGTGGCCTTAATTTTATGAGAGTTCCATTTTATTGAGTATTTTGCTTATTTTTATTTAGCTCTCTTGCCAGTGAGGATTGAAATGTGGCAAATAAGGGGGGCAGTCAGTGGACAGCATGAAAACATAACACAGCTTACATACAAGAGATGGTGCCTGCTACAGAATAGGATTCTTTGTCCCATTGTAAGAATCAAATCATCTCCTTACCCCTCCTTACTTTCTCTCTCTTTACCTTTCTTTCTCCTAGTCTCTCTCTCTCTTTCTCTCTCTCTCTCTGTCCTCCCACCCCTGCCTTCCTCTCTTCCTCCATATATACTCTTTTAAGGAAGAGAGGCCTTACAAGTGGTTTATAAGACTCTTCTCTATTTATCTGACTTGGGATAAACCTGTATCATCTAACTAACCTCATTTCAAGTGAAGATTTCAAACCTGTCACATCAGGCCTCCTCATCTTAACTAAGTGACATTTAGGTTTGCATGAAGTGATGTTTATCAGGACTTCTATGATCATATCGTAACTTTTGACTACAGGTTTCATCTCTTTTTACCAAACCTGATGTTCAAAAATCCTGCAACCACAACTAATTAGACAGCATCCTCCAATACAGGAAGTGAATTTCAATTTCTGGCTATATTAATCTTCAGTCAGCCTTTTGAAAGACAGTTCTCATTATACCTGGACCTCATGAGAAAAAGATTATTATATATTTCATATATCTATCAAGAAAGAACATGAAATCATTTTGGACAAGCTAACATCCATGAAAAGCCAATTAAACATCTCAACATCAAATCAGCCATTCAGTGGATTTTTACATAAAACGTCCCTTAAGCTCAATTATAATCTAAGAATCCACTAGTAATTTGTTTTCTATGTTTAGGTCCTGCACATTTGAAATCCCTTACATGTGATTAAAAATTATCTTCTTTGGAAAGTAAATCCTTTCAAATCAACTTCTGTGTATATAAAAGAAAGTAAAAGGAGAAAAAAACATACCCAAAGAATATTCTAGTTTTATGAGATTTAGAGTGTCTTCATACTTTGTGTTGTCTTATTTTTCATAAGCTCCTCCTTTGCTCAGAGACTCTTATCGAATTTCATTTTCTTTACTTTTATTACGAGCAATTGGTCCATTATCTTGTGCCTCCACTAAGGAAAGCTCAGCCTACCTATCCTTGACAATGTTAGAAAATCAGTAGCTTTAAAAGTTCACAATCCTAAATTCCCAAAAGGAAGCAACTGTATTTTCCTTAGTCCAGTTGGTCTCCTAAACACCGACTAATGGTTGTTATCTCTGAAACCTTATACCTTAGCACATGATAAGATATGGCTTTTGCAATAAAGCATTGGTTTTATACCCGTATTCAAGACTTCTGATTTTCTATCTATTATATCTAATAAACAAAACTGAAAACAAGCACTTTAGCTACTAGATCATAGTTGTAAATGTTTTGTTGTTGTTGGGACAGAGTTTCACTGTCACCCAGGTTGGAGTGCAGGGGTGCAATCTCGGCTCAGTGCAACCTCTGCCTCCCAGGTTCAAGTGATTCTCCTACTTCAGTCTCCCAAGTATCTGGGATTACAGGTGCACTCCACCATGCTTGTGTATTTTCAGTAGAGACAGGATTTCACTATGCTGGCCAGGCTGGTCTTGAACTCCCGATCTCAAGTGATCCACCCACCTCTTAAAGTGGTGGGATTTTAGGTGTGAGCCACCACATCCAGCCTTAAATGGTTTGTTTTTACTGATACTGAAACTTCCAGCTCAAGTCAAAACAGGATGATGTTAGAAATAGGCTGAGAGGGCATTCTTCAGTGGTTCTTATATTTGATGTGAGAATTGAAAATGCTGACATCATGGTTTCCACCTCCAAAGACTATTTAAATTGTTTTAGGTGAACTCCCAGAATATTCATTTTTAATAAGTATTCCAGGTAATCCTAATCCTGGTGATCCTCAGTATATATTAAGAAACATCACTCTAGATTTACTAAACTCTATATATGAATCTCACAATCATCTGAGAGTTATGTATTTTGATAATTATGTATATTTCTTATGAAAACACCTTTATATTTATATAATATTATCACTTTGCTTTATAAAATTTGTATACGGTATAGCCAAATCAAAATATTTCTAAATATTTTGTGAAACTACTGGTGCAGACACATTTCATTATGTTATTAAATAACCTGCTTACAATGATTTTGCCCCAAATTTCTATTAGATAGTATTCTCTAAAAAACTCTTCATGAAATAAGATACTTTCTTTTCTTAAATAGCTATGAAACATATAATACTACACTTCCTGCTTTTCTTTGTCTGCCAGGAATTTCAAAGCTGATTTTATGCTCAGCAATGTTTTATTTAACGTAATTTTTATTCTCCATCTTTTTCCGTCACCTCTAATACTTGATGCTTGCTTAATCATCTCTGCTTATTTGACAGTAAACTGTTCCAACTCCTCCTTGAAAATGCACAGAGTAAAAAAGTAATGCAGGAATGACTAAGTATATAATTTCAAAACAAGTCTGTTAGGGTCATAAGATTTTCATAATTTGGTAACCCAAAGTCATTAAATGTTGGATTTCTAACCTAAAAATATGTTTTGTATGGTGACTCAAAATTCCAGTTTCTAAATAGGAAATTGCTTTTGATTTATGGTGTGTCATCAATCAATAACTCTTCAGTAATTATTTCCTGCCTAATTGTCTACTGGTGTGATACACTAGAGACTTATTCTAATGCAAGGCAAATATGTAGTATATTTAATACTGTTATATAGTCAATAGTAATAATATAATAGCAATCCCTCATATAGCACCTATTTGTAATGTTCTTGTGCAAAGTGAAATTTAAAATGGCTTTTCCTATCTCCCACATCCCCAGATCTTCTTAAAAATATTATCATCAATAGGTTATATCTTCCCAGAAAAATAAGACTGGGCATATAGCTATATATCAACATATGCATCAGTATATATTTACACATCTGTACAGTTTTGTATTGATGTATATGTGTGTGCTTCCCAAAATGCATATTTGAGTACACATTACACATTCACACATATTTTAGTAATATTAAAACAATATGTTCAGATCCAAAAATTGTTAAATAGTGTGGAAAATAAAAAGGAAACAAAAGTAAAAGGAATGCGAACAGTCTATAAAGTGATTTCTTAATTTATTCATAGTTTTTGCTTAATATAGTGTATTTCAGAATATATTGCCAACATATGCTACTTGATTGAAAAAAATCCTCCCTTTAATTTTTTTAAAATGAAAAACCTTACCTTTCACTTAGATAACTATGAATGTATTTGGACTCTTTCCATAAAAATAATAAAGTTCTCTGCAAAATTGATAGGCACTTTACTTATCACTACTCTAGGACCATGCCAACCCTGAATAAAGTGAATAAAGTGTCCTATTTCCATAAGGAAGAGTCACGAGCCATTTTCTAAACTACATTCTTTTTCTTCGTAATAAGATATTTATTGTGCTATCTTCTGAGATTTTACATCTAATTAATACAATTTTAAGTCCAAAAGCAGAAATTCTGTATTAAAAAAGTAATAGCAGAAAACAGATCAACATGTATACTTCTAAGTTAATTATGTGTTTCAAAACAACTTCCCTTTATTGCAAACATTAAAAAAATGCAAGGCAATCTATAAAAGATTAGAAAAATATTCATTTGAATTTCCATAACTAAGAATTTACCGAAATGGAAGTAATTTCTTTTTGACATCTATTCTTATATCCTGTTTCACAGTGATGTATCCTCTTGTGAATGTCTATGAGATGTTTTGAAATTAGTGCATTTTTTTCTAACTATAGTAATGTTCTAATAAAATAGACAATATGAACAAAAAGACCGTTAATTGTATATTTAGATACAATAAAGCATCTGAAAACCAATTGACTATCAACATCAATTCTCATACCTAATTTCACAAGAATAAGTAAACTAGTCTTGTGAGATATTTTCAGGTTTGATGTTTTCCGTATTATTGGCTACGATAAGTTCAGCCTTGAATTTAAACAAATAGCTGAAGATAATAAAATATTCTGCATTGTGAAAATATAAATAACAGTGTTACTACCAGAGCAAATATTTTCAGGTTGAAAAAATAAAAGGAAGCCAATGACAAATCATTGAGTTGAATAAAATGCAAGTTACAACTGCTACACTTTATTTCTCAGCTCAAAAATGTCACAGTAAAAGTAATACCAGTGGAACAATATTCTTAATTTCCTGTTATGTATTACATGAATTTGTTTATCTTTGTTACTAATTCAGTCTCTCATTAGATTAAAAATTACAAATAAAATACAAAGTCATCACCAGATTTTAATGATAACACGGGGAAACTTTTAGACCTGCACATACACTGCTTGGTGATGCTGCTCTGTTACGTTTTTAATTTTTTTTTTTTTTTTTTTTTTTTTTTTTTT
>NW_016811612.1:89840-101399 GCF_001698545.2 Rhinopithecus bieti
CGCCCGGCTAATTTTTTTTTGGATTTTTAGTAGAGACGGGGTTTCACCGTGGTCTCGATCTCCTGACCTCGTGATCCGCCTGCCTTGGCCTCCCAAAGTGCTGGGATTACAAGCGTGAGCTACCGCGCCCAGCCAATATATTGTTTAATGGTGGGGACAGGCATAAAGTAGAGAAAGAAATATAATGGGGGAACCCTCCAGTGTATCGTGCTGTAAAGAACACTGGACTTCAAATGATCTTCCAGAAATCTAGCTTAGATTCTTCAACTAACTAGACCCTATAATTTTATATAAATTTCATGACTACTCTCTACCTTAGTTTCTTCAAATATAAAATAAGAAGTTTCTACAAAATGATTTCTAACAAGCCTAGCAAGTCAAAATTCCATGACTCTAATACTTTTAGACTAAAGCAAAAAATTAAACATTAGGAAGAGTCTGCAGGGCACATTCCTTTCTGATTCAATATTGTGCCTAATGTGCATTAGTAGGTTGATATAATTTAAGAAGAATACAAAAACAGCTAATTTGGTACAATCTAGACATATTCTCATAAGTTTGAATGTGCTATCTAAAACAATATGGAGAAGAATTTCATTTTTCCAAAGTACACTAAGATGGTATAGGTTTAGACAGCCTTAATTTCTACAGCATGATGAAAGGAAACCAGCGAATGGTTGGAGTGTGTGTGTGTGTGTGTGTGTGTGTGTGTGTGTGTGTGTATACATGTGTGACAGCCCCCATGAATCCTAGCTTCCTTATCAGGAAATAGGCCTCTGGAAAGAACTTCTGGGTAAGATGCAGAATTACCTAAAGGGCAAATGTCTTCATGGAAACAGCATGCCAAAGTGAGATGCCACACTGAATTCCTCTAAATTCAAAAACTACTTTCACAATTTATCTGGAAAGCATACGCTTTTGTTTTGCATTTTTATGATGTTAATCCAATTTTTGTTTCTCCAAACCCAAGCATTTCCAATTATCCATTCATGGTTATAGTTTATTCTTCAGCATGGTGATTCTTATCAAAGCTTTGCTTCTGCAAGTTTTCATTACACATCTGCTATAAACATGGTCTCAATTTAATTCATGTTGAAAAATACATATCCTATGGAAATTTTCACAGATTTTAAGACATGTAAGCCATTTTGTCTTTCAGGCTTATAAAACTAACAAAACACCCAGAGAAGATATATATGTATCTACTGCAAAGTGACAAAAAAGGAATAAAAAACCTTTAAATAGAATTCAAAATGTATGCAATATTCTTGAACACTAATATTAGAATTGCCAACTGTAAGTATGCAAACCTATATTCAAAAGAAATAATTATCTGTATCAGTTCCCAAATAATTCCATATCCATTGAGCACTAGCCTTGTCTTTTCAGCTAAAATATGGAATTCAGTTTTCATTTGAACTAGATTTGTGTTATTAGTAACAATTAAATTATGTATTAGAAAATACCCATTCTTTAGATAATCTCCCGAATAATTGGATATAAATTTTAAGCTAAGTTAAACATGACAAACTAATGAAGGATGAAAATTTATTCATGGTAAATAAGTTAACTTTAATTTGACAATTTAAAAATGTTTTAATTGTTTTAGAGCATGTGCTCCTTTTAATACAGAAATCATATCCTATCCCTACCATGCTCACAACTCTCTAATGGCTCCCCTTTTCATCTTAAATGAAATCAGAAGTCTTTACTATGGTCTATCATATTCTACATAGTCTAGTACTAACTACTTTACAGATTCCATTTGCTACTAAGCCCCTTACTCCCTTTGCTTCTATTACAGGGACATTAGATGGAACTGATGAAACTTCATCCCACCTTGAAGTCTTTGTACTCCTTTTCTGTCTTCCTCTAACTCTCTTCATCCAGATAGTCAGAAAGTCATTTTATCGCTTCAATCAGCCATTGGCTTAAATTCCAACCCCTTGGAAAAGTCTTGTTTGTCCCCTATGCAAAATAGCAGGCTTGTTACCCAGATGTATTTTGTTCATAGCACTCATCTCTACGTAGCATTATATAATACATTTACTTTTTTATTTCTGACTCTTCCATTATTTTAGTTTTAAATCATTCTTAAGTTGAGAAAGTTGACCTTTTGGTTACTGCTGTGGTCAATGACAGGTAGCAAGTGATCAATAAAGGTCTGTTATGTTGAATTGAACTCTGTAAGCCACAGTTTGATTCCCTGAGAGTGTATGTTACTGGTATTATTTTGGGTTTCTGAGAGCACTATTACTGATATTGTTAAAAGTGAAGAAAATGAAGAAGATGGAAGAATTAGGTCCACATAAAAGCAAAAAAGACAAGACCTTTTACTTTTAGAACAAAATCTTCCCATTCTATTTGACATTATCTCAACTGTCATCCTACTCTTTCAATGTTATTTTTTCTCATTATTAACCTCTAGTAACTCATTCCCTACTCCCCCCACACTTTTTATGATTTAGATCATTACATAACAGACTTGTCAAAATTCCCAAGGCAAAGTGGATTGCATTATGCTAGAATATATACTTACATTTATCTTTACATTTTGTAATCTGATTTTTAATTCCTTAGAATGTTAACTTCTTCCTGATGGTGATTACATTGAACTTTTCCAGACAGAAATTGCATCTATCTCCTATGCCATTTACAGCCAATATTTCCCTATTTTAAACAATTCTATTTTATGCATAAATGAGAAAATCTGGATGAAAAAAAGTTCCAGCTTGTGTTACTGGGTAAGAGAGAACACCTTTCTAGTGATGAAGTGTCATCGAAATATCTGTTGACCCATGGGCTTTTTAAGCTACTCATATTTAAATAAGGAAATGGGCTTTCAAGGGAAGGCGGTATATTTCTATGTTCATTCACTTACATCATGAAGCATCTCCATACACCTCCCAGAGGCATCTGCGATTTACCTGGACTTCACTAGAAATCAAACTGATGAAGAAAATGGCAATTGGCAGCCATTAATTCTAACCTTTGCAGAGTAGTTAGTTATGGATGAAAAAGTTGAGGTCTCACAGCACTTCCCAGTCAAAAAGAGAAAAATTAAAAGGGTAGATTTAGTAGATGAGAGGATAAAATGTTCAAATAACAAATGTAAATACTTTTAACATTGAACAAAGCAAAATAATTTGGCTTAGAGTAGCAGATTATTGCTAATGTTGAGATGGCACTGCTCCATGGCTAAGGAGCTCTCCATGGCGTACAAGTGCCATCTCACACCATAATCAGCAACACACTAACATAGATATTTTCCTACATTTGAGGACCGAACTAGGTAATACCTCCCCAGAAGGTATACGCTCAAACCTCAAAAGCCTTTCAATTTAGTTAGAAAATCAAGAGGTAAAACCATAAATTATATATGGCATTTACTAATATCAAGCACAATTCCAACTATAAATGACATAGGCTTGCTTAGGGGGCTGAAAAGCCTTCATGGAGAAAATGTAAAGGCTGCCTCTCAAAGGAGAAAACTAAAGGGCAAAACATTCAAAGAGCAGTGCAAATATGCACAGAAATGGTGTTTCACCCTGGGTTTTTTTTTTTTTTTTTTTTTTTTTCAGTATCAGACGCTATCCCACATCATCAAATCTAGCTGCAGAAGCTAGTGGGAGAGCAATGCTTATACATACATATGTACATAAATACATACATACATGTATGTGTGTATCCTTGCTCAGAAAACAATATAAAACATATGGAGAGTAGAAGGGAGGAAACGGAATGAATTCATTATCACAACTTTAAAGGAAAAAATATACTTCCTTTTCAGTGAATGTTCTTTTCACCATTTGTGTTCCTTCAATGAAAAAGAAGTTATATTGCACATTTTTAATGACTCATAGGCCAACTCTTTTAGGAAATTAGGGCAAAATAACTGAATTCCTTTGTTTTCCATCAGGCCAGGCAAAAGATTCACCGTTGAGTAGTTTGCCCCCAAACGGCCTGAAAGTTCACTGGATGAGAATACAAGTTTGTGTTATATCAGATGGGAACCATCATGATAAACCCCAGTGCTGTATGGATAAATGCAGAGCCAGCAGTGATATTGAGGAATGTGGAGTGAGTCACATCAATAGAACTAAGAGAGAAATGTACCGCATTAATGGAATAAATAATAAATGTATTCCTTCTCTTATCCCTGTATAATCAGCAGCAGTCCCCAGACAATTATTGTACCACATTTCTAGATAATGTTTTAGGGTCTTCAGAAGAAAATGAGTATAAAAGTAAAATTTCAAAATATATTGCTGCTATCTGTAACTATGGACAAGCCACACAATTCTTAAATGTACAAAATTAATTATAAATTTTAAATATATTATAGGTCACTTTTCTCCTACCAGGAATGTAGAGATCAGGTAATAAGAAATTTGAACTTTAGTGACTCACTTTCAAAGATGAGTATAATTGAGAGGAATGTTCAGAAGTAAGTGATGTGAATATAAAAATAAAATAAGATGGTTTATCAGTAGTCTAAAGGAAAATTAAAAATAAAAAAGAATAGCATAACAGACCCACTGAAAATTAGAAAATAGCATTTTCTCAAGGGGACTATGTTGAAACAACACATATTAGCCCTTTTGTGAAATACCTCTGTCTGGCAACCGAGTAAATGCTAAAGTACTAGAGGCTGGATTAACATACATATTTTAAAATTCCACATCAAATATTGTCTCTAATTCAAGTGATGGCTAAAACAAAATGAAGACATGTAAGATTTGGTTACTTGTAATGCTAAAAGAGGAATACATAACACATTTCTCTACATTTCTTTAAAAGTTCATTTTCAACTTCCATCAACTAACATATTCTATAAAGAACTTTACACAAATATGTCATAGTATGTCAAAATAAAAATAGATGTTACTCATACTATGGCTCTTCACCAGAAAAACAAATTTTGGTACTTCCTACCTTTTAAAGAGTTTTATATTAATGCATTAGCAATATTTATGTATAGATGCTGGCACAAGGGAAGATCATTTCACCCATTTCAGTAAAAACTTTAAGTCTCTACATAAATGATTCTGCAAGATATACTCCCAATATTACCCAAAGGTATATAATCAGAATAGTGAAAGGCATCAGGAGAGTAATATTTAAAAGTTTATCCTTCTCTTTAATAATATATAATTATAACATTATCGTATATCATAGATATGATCAGATATATGCATATGATAAATTATTTCAAAGTATGCCATTCTAAAAAAGGAACTTCCCTGATACATTGCTATGAAAATGTAAGTGAAAATTTTTCTACTTTTTTGTTGTTCCTTAAAATAGTAATTCACCAAACACACAAAAATTGAAATATGGCAATTACGCTAAGTTTTCTGGCAGCAAAGATGTAACACCACCGTATTTGTTTTAGATAATTATATGATATAAATTAAATTTTTACTTTCCCAGATTTGTTCTGAAATCAGAATATAATTTATATCATTAAAATAAAATTTCTCTCTAAACACAAATTTTACAGAAATGTCATGTAGCAACTTTCCCATACTGAAAACTTTGATGAAAACAATTTTGTTTTAAAATTAAAGTAATATGGATCACAAAATGACACTTCTGAAATTCTTAAGTTTTATATTATGAGTAATATGATCCCTTCTTTTAAAGAAATTGTCTAAATGGGTAATAATCAAGACCAAGAATGCAAATATTTATATTACTTAACATAATAATAAACCCTTCAATTATTTAATGTGTCACCTGGTACCACCTCTAATTTCCAGATCATGTGTATGAGGTACAATGGTAAACTGAGGCTTGACACTGTTTAATACATTTTTACAAAATAATTTTTGATTATTGGTGAACACTTAGAAACTTCCTAAGTTTAGCAAGATTTGAATACTACCATCTAAATGAAAATAACAACTGGATGTTATTTTCAAACGACTTTAGGACAAAAGAGGAGTTCCAGGTTCTTTTTCTACTAAGGCAGTTAATGGCAGTAACTAGAGTTTACATTATGAAAAGGGGAGGTGAGTGGATAAAAGGGTGATTCAGGGACCTGTGAAATATGCTCAGGAAGAACGTATGAAATGGAGGAACAAATCCACCTGAATACTCAATCTAAAACTTAAAAAAAATTCTGACATTCTTTTTTCATTTTTTTTTAAACTGTGCTTTCTATGTTTCCTATTCTAGTAGGAAATGAAGTAGCCTGAAAACTATTTTGAAAGCGCTAATTTTTCTGATAGATTAACTAATGACTTATACAGTAAGCATAGTCAAGTTATAGTCTAATGATATACTTGATATTTCAAGGAGCAAAAAAAATGGTTATACAAATACACCTTGGTTCTATGATAGACACACTCAGTTCTTCAGATCATAAAACCAACTGAATATTGTCTAAAATAGTCTAGAAGCCACAGATGATTCTGCCAGGCCTGAATGACAAAGCTCTTGATTATTTATTCTCATGTAGATAATGTTCATATGAGCTGGAACTTTCGATAACCTCTGTTTATAATCATATTTTCACTTTTATTATCATTAATTGATGAACATTTAGCTCCATTGAAATTAATAGCCACATAAAAAGAGCTCAGATAATACAATGGAAAACTCTTGATAATCATTCAGACATAGTTGGATATTGGCTCCAACTATTATTTCCCAGAAAGTTTACACCTACCTTACACTTCATCCTCTAAGTACAGAACTACAGCCTAAATAAAGTTAGGCAATGGCTTTTATTGAATATCTTGTATTATTAAATAACTCTGTTGAGTCACAAAGATGGCACCAAAATGGCAGTGCTTATAAGAATCTATTTCTTCAGGGTACAATACATAATAAATATATTTTGATGAGAAATTAAAAACATTTTCCTATGAAATTCTGTTATAAAGCATATGATTTGTCAAGTGTCCATATATGTTCTCATTTTGATTACATCGACGTTTCCACATCTTAAAAGTATGACTGCTCTATTCCATCAGGATCATTAATTAGCTTAATTTCCTGAAAATTAAAATGTTCAACTTCAGTGAAGCTAAGTCTTTAAAGTAACTTTCACTTAGCTTCCAAGTTCTAAGAAAGTGTGTGTATTCAATGCTTCTAATCCACTTACTTATCTATGGAACATGTGAACTAAATCCCCTGCACAGATTTTACTCTGCCATTATAATTCAGTTTCTTAAATATTTTCAAAAACAGGTGCTTTTAAGTATTTTATTTACATAATAAAAAAATTGTCACTAATGTTTAATGTTGCCTCATTTTTTTTTCCTGAAAACAAAATAAGCTTCAAAATAAAATAAAATTGGAAAGTCATTTCCAGAAGCAAGTTTTAAAACAATGCTAACTTCTCAAGTCTATTACAGAACTATTAGCTATACGAAATTAGAATTCTCATCAACATTCTTTTTATACCTATATTCAATCATATAGACACTATATAGCATTAAAATGACTCAGTGATACCTCAAGAAACACAGCCATATATAAGAAATGTTTAAAGTGTATTTCATTTTAATAGTTTTCCCTTCCTATTAAAACCAAATCTTCTTTTTTATTCGGTTGTGCTTCTAATTTGATGTCATGATAGTGATTTGTACTACCCATTTGTCCTTAATAAGGATATCCTGCTACAAAATGACAAGACAACAAAAACAAACCTCTTTGATAAAGAATAAGCACCTACACTGCGAAGGCATTCTGCATCATCCTCATCCTTATAAACTGTCACAAATTTACAAACAACAATAAAAGGAAATACAAGAAGTAGAGCATGGATTTTCACTAATTCATTTTTTTAAATGTACCAGTAGGTCTTTAAAAAAAAATGAGACTAAATAAAAGCATAAATCATTGTATTTTCTTTACCACAATTTCTTGTTCAACCTAGTCTAAAATTCTTCATATATAAAATATTCCATTAGTTGGCCATATAACATGAGAAATTCTGTACAACACAATATGTCTAATAAAATTAAGTCGACTTTAACCACAATGTCATTTAAAGAAGCCAATTAAATTATCCAGAAACACAAAGCTTAAAGAGTAGCCTTGGGAATAACTTTTTTTCTTACAGCCATTACCAAATCCTCACTGAACTGATTACCTATGCAAGAATAGTAGCATAACGCTGAAGAAAAGGCACTAACATCACTCCCTAGCTTATCTAAGAACTCATAAAAGTAAAAGGATCTAACCATTTTATTTTATTAGATTCTCTAATACGTAAAATGTTGCCACTCTTCTGCGGTTTGACTAACATTCTTAATCATTTGCCTCCTTTCCTTTTTTTACTACCTAAAAAAACTTAATTCTAGCCCTAAAAGTCTATTAAAAACAACATGAATTCAGAAATTTGTCCCTTTGGTTACAGAACTTCATTATACCCCCCAAAAAGAATGCACAAAAAAATTCTAAAAGGAAATTAGGACCCCAGATTTTATAATACAGCCAGCCTTGGTGACCATCCATCTTACCAGATACTGCTCTATCTTCTATGTGTATTTAATGGGTGTGGGCCCATTGCCTGATGGGATCTGTAGATTCTAAAAAAAAAAATGTGTGGATGACAGTCTTTTGCTTCTTTTTTTGAAACTATGAACCTAGAGTTTGAAATATGTTGCAAATTTAATTCCACTGCATATTGTAGAGTTGATCAGTTTCAGTTCTGATATTCTAAAACACTGAATAACCTATCAACCATAATTAAAGTGTATACATATGAATATGTGCATATATATTATAAAATACTTTGATAATTACATCTACAATCTATGTTTTACGATGTAAAATAAGAATTATGGTTCTTAGAGGAAAAATGCACACCATAAGTATCTATTCATATGAAAATAATAGTTCAAGTATACCTGGAAACTTTTTATTTAAATGCATTGAACCACTTTCTGGAAATTTCAATATACATTGTATATATTTGTGTCTTTATTAGTGGATAGATTTTGTTTTTCATTGTCATCATATTTTTATATATTAATATAAATATTGTTACTATTTCATATATTCAGGAATTCTAAAATTTCTTTGTATCTTTATCACTTTCAGGCATCAATGCTCAACATTTGCCAGCAATGCCTTAATACTTCAACCTGTGTATTATACCCATTTCACAGATCAAAAGAGTTTTGCCAAACCATTTAGATAATGCTTTCCTAAACTCAGGAAAGAAACCAAATGATTTCCCCGGAATTATCATGTAACCTTAATGGGTCCACAATCGCCTCACCCATACCCAACCTCCATCCCATTTCTCATTATGGCACCTACCCTAGTGTTGTCATGGTGACGATGGTATACCAGAATGCTGCAGGGATGCTGGTGAACTTGCTGGCCGAAGACCCCTTCTCTGCGTAGAACATAACTGTAGCGAAGATGATGATAGCCATGGTGAGCGAGAAAAGCAAGAAGCCCAATTCTGAGGCACAACTCTTCAGTGTGTACCCCAGGATGCGCAGGCCTTGAGAGTGGCGGGAAAATTTAAAGATCCTGAACACCCGGAAGACTCGGAGCGTGACAAAGGCTCCGCTCACGTCCTCATTGTCTGTCATCACCAGCCCAATGTAATAAGGTAGGATGGCCACCACGTCGATGATACTCATGACACTACGCACAAAACGGTAACGACTAGGCGCTGCAGCCAGGCGAAGCAAATACTCAACTGTGAAGATCATGACGCAGGCCGTGTCCAAGCAGAAGAAGGCCACCGCATACCGCTCTCCACAGGGCAGTTCTTTAATGTGACCTGGGCTTGATCCGCAGGGCACTGTTTCCACCACATTCGCAATGACAGAGACGGCAATGAAAAATCCCGTGACATAGTAGAACACCAGGGCCATCGTGCTGGTGTGGGGGTTCTCGAAGGCCCGCCAGACCCTCTGCCTTGCAGTCATGGTGGGCAAGGCGCTCTCTCCAGTGGTGTCGGTATCCGCGTCGTCCTGTAGGCGCTCGGCGTTCTCCCGCCTGCGATCCTTGTACTCCTCATAACAGCAGTCGCCGATGATTTCCGGGATGAGCCCAAAGAAGGCCAGTTCTTCATCGTAAGCAGAGATGCACTCGTGGCGAGGATAGTGGAGCTTCCCAGTGCGGTAGAAATTCAGGATGTGGCGGAAGATGTCTGGGTCACGGTCAAAGAAATACTGCTGAGTCTCTGGGTGGTAGAAAAAGTCCCTCTCAGAACTGCCCAGTAGAGTGTCTGGGTAACGTTCCAGGGTGTCCTGCCACGTCTGGAAGCGGGTTCCACTCACATTCAGCACAATGAGAGCATCTTGGGTCCTTTTCCTCTCCTGCCTCGGGGGAGCCGGCATAGGCCCCGAGGCCACAGGCATCCACCCGATGGCCGCTGCCCTTGCAAAAGGCAGCCACGCTGCTACGCCCGCCGCCATGGCTCCTTGAAATGGAAGGAAGAGTGACGAGGCGTCTACAATGGGTCAACCGAAGCAGCCACAACTCACACACTTCCTCCAGTCAAGCAAAGTACTAGTGAGAAACGTGGTCCAGAGGTGTCACTCTTATTCCAAGATAGGGCTTCTGGTAAAGCCACAGTTCTTAGAAGGGCAAGTTTCCCTCCAAGACAGGTGTTTGGAGTAATGACAACAAAATACAACGTCCTAACAATCACCCCCAACAGAACCTAATCAAACCTCTTCCAGCAGGTGGGCCAGGCCACCCTCTGGCACAAATAAGCACACAGGTGCAGCCGTTTCTTCAAACAGGTGTCTTTGATTTCTCCCCTGGCACAGTCTGGATAATATGGGGTCAGTATGTGGAGTGTAGGATAGAGAAGACGAACGAGAGTCACCCAATAGAATTATTTCGACGAATTAGGGAATCCTTCCACCTACCTTCTCACTCTTTCAAACCTTCCTTTCCAAGTAGCCCTTCCCGCCAAAGGAGTCTCAACAAGGCGACCTGTTGTTGTAGCTCAGGAGATACGGTCACAGCCGCTGCCCCACGTCTCTCTTTGGGGGTCCAGCTGCTGCTGCCTCTACTCGGGCTGTATTTGCAGAGATGGAGGTGATGTGCAGTGGGTACGGTGGGGGGCGTTAATACAGATCCTCCTCCCCCACGTCTACAAACACCCTCTGTGTCTGCCAAAAGCGTTCGCCCAGTCGCCCCTTCACTCTCTTTTCAAGTTCAGCTCAGGTGCAGTGTGACAGTTACAGAGCCCAGGAGCTGGCAGCCGCCGCCGCCGTGGCGGCAGCAGCATCTGCTTCCGCGCAGAACGCGCCGCGCCCGCAGTACATACCTGGCCAAGCGCGCGCCGGGGCTGAGTTGCATAGAGACTTTCTCCTCGCCGTGCACCCGGAAAGGGAAGAGGAGAGAAAGCAGCTCGCGAGCAGCCGAATCCGATGCGCCGAGGGAGCATAAATAAAGCTCAAGCGAGCTCTTCTCCCCCTTCCCCCATCCGTCCGTTCCTCCCTCCTCCTTTTCACCTTCCAAAAGCCAGGCGCAGGCGAGCAGAGCAGCAGCAACAAGTTCAAAAGGTGCGGGGGAGGCGAGAACGGAGGGGACTCGCTCCTGCCAACTTACTGCGGGGCCACTGTCGCG
>NW_016811612.1:101767-124872 GCF_001698545.2 Rhinopithecus bieti
GGGCTCTCGTCCGAGCGCGGAGGCAGAAGGCGCTCGGCAGCGCGGGGGCGCGGGAGGGCTGCTAGCTGCTTCCCCGCCAGTGGGTGGTCCTGCATCTCCCCGGGCTCCCCGCGCTGCTCTGCTAGTGCAATCAATAAATAAGGAGAAAATAAATAAATAACCGCGCGCACGCCCCGCCACGCAGGTTAGGAAAGGCGTCTCCTGCCTTTCCCGCGGCTTGACCTTTCTCCGCCCCCGCCCCCTCGGGCTCCTCTCGCTCCACCCCAGCCACCCACCAGCCCCGGCGCAAAATGTCACCGAGGGAGAGCATCCAGGTGGATCTGCCGGGGAGGAAAGCGAGCCTTGGTTGAACAAAGGGAAGCTTCACGCGCTGGGCTGCGGTGGTTTGGTGGAGGAGAGGAGAAAGGGGACCCGTTCCTTGCTTCTGCCTCCCGAGTCCCGGTTCAAGGCGAGCGTGGGAAAATGGGGGGAAAGAGCGAGAGAAGCTGGGAAGGAGGGTGAGCGGAGAGGAATGCGCAGGAATTGGTAGTCTTCTGGGGGCGACTGGAAGGCAAGACCTGCAAAGCCCCGACGCGGAATTTTAAGTGCATTTCCTCTTTCTCTTTTATTTATTTTCCAAACCAGATTGTTAAACGTTGCAGGGATTAATATGCCATCTGTCCAACTTGCCAAAAAATCAGAGAGCCCCCTCGGTGGAGGTCTTGACACAACTCCTTTTCCCGTCCTTTAGAATAACAGAGGGATGTGGAGCCCTTTTCTAAATGTCATTGTCAAGGGGCGTGCGCTCTGAAAGTTTGCGTCCCCTTCATCCTCTCTGTGCATCACTGCGCATATTTAAAATAGTTAAAGTAGTTAAAGGTGTTCGCATGAGGGGTAACTGAGGTGGAGAGACACAGGAAAATTGTCGCGACCAACCGTTTTGTTTTCGCGTACCCCGCCCCGAGTCATTAGGAATCATCCTTAAAACCAAACATAACATATAGAACCACTAGATGGCGTGGATGGCGAGAAGTTAAATCTGCACCTAAGGTTTGGATGCTTTAGGAAGGTGAAGGATCAAAATTAACTGATCCAACAGAGACTCACATCACATAAACAGCCTCAAACCCCTTCGCTGCCACCCACCTTTTTAGTGTTTATATGAGATTTAATACTTAGGCTTGAGTCTACATTTGGATAGTTGTGGGATGAGATGTGGAGAGTTTCCTTTTGAAATTCCTTTGAAAATTAAATCTAGATTACTGAATCATCATCATCATAGTAATTAAGATCTTTGGCAATAGTGAGGCTTCATCTATATTGATTAAGAATAGTAGCCTAATTTCTACCTAAAAATTATTTTTTCATGGCTTGGTTTGACTGCCCTTGGTTTGTGAAATAAGTGAACTGTGTGTTGTACTGTACAGAAATTGACTTTTAAGCCCTAGAGATCATAGGCATGATGTGTCAACCTTGAAAATTTGAAATAGGATATGTCAAAGAAAATACACAAACTAAAAAATGAGTATAGAGAATAATCAGAGAATTTAAAATATCCTTATCATGTACAGGATTTTCTGTAGCGATAAAAAGATAATTTTTTGTTTGTTTACAGAATAGAGACTTAAGGAATCCTGTGTTTAGTAATGAAGTCAGAGCTAATGCACCATGTAAGTTTGAGGACATGGAACTGAAGACACCTGCTCTTTATCTATTTGTTTAAGTGAAAGATGCTTGTTAACCAATCTATGTAGCCTGCATACCTGAAAACAAACACACAAGCATGTTACCTGGAAAATGGAAATGAGGGGCTTACTACCAATTAATATAAGAAAACCAACCCCTCCTTAGTCCAGACAGTAAGGTGGCACTATGACAGGTGCTGGGCATGGAATCCAGAGGATGGAGAGCCATGAATATTTAATCAGTGCCAATAATGGCATGCTTTCCTGTAAAGATGGGGCGAGGAACCTAAATAGAGCCTTTAAAACTGTGTAGGAAACAATACTTACAAATGGAAAAGTAGGAGTTTAACTTCACAAAAGCCCCAGGGAAGCAAGAACATAATATGTACAGTTTTTAAGAAGGTATTGGGATCTGCCTTCCCCCATCTTCAACAAGCTTCTTGATATAGTGGAAAGAATGTGGGCTGAGAACTTAAACACATCTAAATTCAAAATCGTGCTTAAGAAATTACTTACTGGCTTTGTTTCATTTGGCAAATTACTTACCTTCTATGATTAGAAATTGTAGATAATGAAATTTAACTTCTCAGGCCTGTTGTGAAGATGAAACAGGATCATACTTCTGAACACCAGTGAAATACTTAGCACATGGATTGTACTCAATATTGGTTCTTTCTTATTGTAATGCATAATGCTAATGCAATTCATTTTATCCAGCCCGTATTTGGAATTCCCTTAGATACTTTTGCATAGTTATGTGTTGCTTAATGACAGGGTTATGTTCTGAGAAATCTGTCTTTAGGAGATTTCATCACTGTCTGAATATCATAGAGTGTACTTACACAAACTTAGGTGGTATAGCCTACTACACACCTATGCTATATGGTAGAGCCTCTTGCTCTTAGACTACAAACCTGTACATCATATTACTGTACTGAATAAGTAAGCAATTTGTAACACAGTGGCAAGTATTTGAATCTCTAAACATATCTATACACAGAAAAGTTGCAGTAAAAATACAGTATAAAAGATTTTTAAGAACGATACACCTTTATTTGGCACTTACTATGAATGGAGCTTACGGAACTGGAAGTTTCTCTGGGTGAGTCAGTGAGTAAGTGGTGAATGAATGTGAAGGTTGGACATTATTGTACACTTCCGTAGACTTTATAAACACTGTGTATTTAGACTATACTAAATTTATTTTTAAAATCGTATTCTTCCTTCAGTATTAACCTTAGCTTACTATAACTTTTTTTACTTTAAAACTTCAATTTGTAAATTTTGACTCTTTTGTAATAAAACTTAGCTTAAAACACAACACATTATACAGCTGTACAAAATATTTTCTTTATATTCTTATTCTGCAAGGTTTTTTTTTCTATTTTTGTACTTTTTTTTTTTTTGAGACAGAGTGTCACCCAGGCTGGAGTGCAGTGGCTTGATCTCAGATCACTGCAAGCTCCGCCTCCCAGGTTCAGGCCATTCTGCTGCCTCAGCCTCCCAAGTAGCTGGGACTCAGGCGCCCGCCACCACACCTGGCTAATTTTTTGTATTTTCAGTAGAGACAGGGTTTCACCATGTTAGCCAGAAAGATCTCCATCTTGACCTCGTGATCTGCCCGCCTTGGCCTCCCA
The DNA here is from genome assembly GCF_001698545.2 of Rhinopithecus bieti. Classification (NCBI taxonomy): domain Eukaryota; kingdom Metazoa; phylum Chordata; class Mammalia; order Primates; family Cercopithecidae; genus Rhinopithecus; species Rhinopithecus bieti. Next base: position 105,069 of record NW_016811612.1, read on the forward strand.
AAGTGCTGGGTATTTTTGTACTTTTTAAAAACTTTTAAATGTTTTGTTAAAAACTAGGACACAATTGCATTAGCACAGACCTATACAGGGGCAGGATTATCAGTATTACTGTTTTCCATATCCACATCTTTTCCTACTGAATGTTTTTCATTCTGTCTGCAGGGACAGTAACACGCGTGGAACTTTCATCTCCTATCATACCAATGCCTTCTTCTGGAATACCTCTTGAAAGAGCCTGCTTCAGGCTGTTTAACAGTTAGCTTTCTTTTGTAAGTAGAAAGAGTACACTCAAAAATAATGATTAAAAGCATAGTAAATATATAAACCAGTAACATCGTTGTTTATTATCGTGATCAAGTATTATGTACTGTACATAATTGTATGTGCTATACTTTTGCAGGACTGGCAGCACACCAGCATCCTCACAAACCTGAGTAATGCATTAGGCAAGGACATTACAATGGCTTTGCATTACTAGGCGGCAGGAATTTTTCAACTCCCTTATAATCTTTTTGTTTTTTCCTTTCTAACTTTTATTTTAGGTTCAAGGGGTCCATGTACAGGTTTGTTACATGGGTAAGTTGTGTGCTTTAGGGGTTTGGTGTACAGATAATTTTGTCATGCGGGTCATCAGCATAATACTCAGTAGTCCCCTCCTTCTACCCTCCACCCTCAACCTAGCCCCGGTGTCCACTGTTTCCTTCTTCGTGTTTATATGTGCTCAATATTTAGCTCCCACTTTGCAGGGAGAACATGTGGTATTTGTTTTTCTGTTTCTATGTTAATTCACTTAGGATAATGGTCTCCAGCTGCATCCATGTGGCTGCAAAGGACATGATTCGTTTTTTTTTGTTTCTTTTATTGGCTGCACAATATTCCATACTACATATGTGCTACATTTTCTTTATCTAGTCCACTGTTGATGGGCATCTAGGTTGGTTTCATGTCTTTGATATTATGAATAGTGCTGTGATGAACATACATGTGCAGGTGTCTCTATGGTAGAACAGTTTCTATTCCTTTGGATATGTAACCAGTAATGAGTTTGCTGCGTTGAATAGTAGTTCTGTTTGAAGTTCTTTGAGAAATCTCCAGACTGCTTTCCACAGTGACGACGGCAATGAGACAAGAGAAAGAAATAAAAGGGATCTAAATAGAAAGAGAGGAAATTAAACTACTTCTCTTTGAAGACTATATGATTCCATACCTAGAAAACTCCATAGTCTCTGCCCAAATGCTCCTGTCTCTGTGAACAACTTCAGCAAAGTTTCAGGATACAAAATCAATGTACAAAAGTTAGTAGCATTTCTGTGCATCAGTAACATCCAAGCTGAGAGTCAAATCAAGAACACAATTCCATTCACAATAGTCCATTATAATCTTATGGAACCACTGTGTGTATGTGATCCATCATTGACTGAAATGTCATTATTTGCTATATGTCTGTCTGTATTTATGCTTCCCTCTGACAAAAATCCCCTTGTTCTGATATTCAGATGATACTGATATTTTAGTCTTCTTTTGTGCATTGAAATGCTCTATGAAAAGTAGGCATACAGATTCTAGAAGAGCACTGTACATATCTCCCTTGCTTAGGGATTCTTATCTTTACTCTTCTCATTTTATATACTCTGTTTGGTTGATTACAAGGAAAACAAACTCAGCAAGATCAAACTTGAATGCATCATCTCTCTCTTCCAATCATCTACTCCCTCTTTTCTCTTTTGATCAGTGAAGTCCCACAAAGAAACCTGGTGGTCATCCTGTTTACCTCTTCCCCCCTGGCAAACACCCAGACATAGCCAGTGACCCAGTAGGTCTTATATATTCCACCCTCGTTACCATCTATCTATCCTTACACTGCACCTAGAGTGAATCAAAACAAACAAAAATCCTATTTTGAGATAATTATAAATTCACATGCAGTTGTGATAAATAATAGAGATTCCTTATGTATATCACCTAGTTTTCCCCAAAGGTAGCATCTTGCGTATTATAGTATAGAATCACATACTGGAAATTGACATTGATACTCTATTAGTCTATTCAAACTACTATAAAATTACCATAAACTGGGTGTCTTATAATAACAGAAATTCATTTCTCACAGTTCTGAAGGGTGGAGAATCCAAAGTAAAGGAGCCAGTAAATTCAGTGCTTGCTGAGGGCCTGCTTTATGGTTCAGTCTCTGTGGGAGGGTAGGAGCCTGCTTTCTATAAGCACCAGTAACAAACTCAAATGGATTTAACATGGAGCAACCCCCCTTCCAATTTTTGTAATTTTTCCAGTTCCCTGACTTTACTGAGTCTCTGCTCACCAGCCCTGCATTCCTTCATTCTTTCTTTAAAATGCCTGGTGACCTCTGTACAAATTGATCTCCACTTTAACTAGTGTCCTTCCAGCTTTGACAGGTTTTTCTTTGACAGTAGTGATATTTCATTGTGGTTTTAATTTGCATTCCTCTAATGGCTAATTTTGTTGAACATATTTTTATGCTCATATTTGCCATCTGCATATACTCTTCAGTAAAATGTGTTATCCTTTTGCCCATTTTATTTTGATTGTTTTGTTTTATACTGTTGACTTTTGAGAGCTCCTTATATATTCTAAATAATTGCCCTGTGTCACATATGTTGTTTGCAAATACTTTCTCCTAGTCTGGAACCTGTCTTTTCATCCTTTTTACAGGGACTTTTGCAAAACAAAACTTTTTCATCCTGATATGCTCCAATTTAGAAATTTTTTATTTTACGAATCATGCTATTGGTATGAAGTCTAAGAACTCTTCCTAGTCCCAAGACTCGAAGATTTTCTCTGCTTTTTTCTAAATATTTTATAGTTTTACATTTTAAAATTAAGTTTATGATCTATTTTGAGTTAATTTTTTTATAAACAAAATTCTTTCCTGGAGTTTTAGTAGATATTATATTATACCTATAAATCAATTTGGAAATTGACCTTGATAATCTTTCTGCTGAGTCTTTTAATCTGTGAACATGGTATGTTTCTTCATTTATTTGTTTTTTTTAAATTATTTTATCAGCATTTTGTAACTTTCAGGATGCTATATATGTTTTTATTAGGCTTATGCCTAAATATTGTATTACCTTTGAAGCAGTTATAAATAGTATTGTGTTTTTTCAAATTTCAATTTCCGTCTGTTCATTGTTAGCATATAGAAATGCAATTTGTTTTTGTGTATCGATCTTGTATCCTGCAATTTTGTTGTACTTATTAATTCATGAGTTTTCTATATACACAATCGTATCACCTGCAAATAGGGTCAGTTTTCTTTCTTTGCAATGTGTATACCATTTATTTAGAGTGTTATGTTTTAATGAACTCATAATCATATCATCACCCCTTTCAATAGCCTTCCTTTTTTTCCCTAAAGTAATCCTTAGAAGGGAACCTAGACTGTTCAGGATCTCTGTTTCCTCTACTCTGTAAATCTCATCTCATATTTTAACAGTAACTTACTTCACAGTCTGGCTCAGCTGTTTTTAGTTTGCAGAATTTAATGTGTTTTACCTTGATCCTGGGTCTTGCTATATGCATCCTTTCCCCCATAGTTATCAGCTACTCAGCTCAAGATTCACATCCTCCAGGAGCCATTGCCTAACCTCTTCAAAATGATGTCCAACTTAACTGCTTCGTCAGAGTCTGTAACAGCTCAAATGAGACCTGTTTGTGTCATTCTGTTTCTTAGCCACCGCACTGTAACTTCCTTGAGAGAAGGCACTGGCCTTTTAGCTCTTGGTCCTAAGTATCTGTTATCATGCTTGGCACATAGTAGAAATACAGTGAAGGTTTGCTGAATGAGTGAATAAATAATTAGATAGTTAATATATACCTTTTTTTCATTAGAGATTATTAATCTAACTCTCTAAAATGTTCATAAAGAATCAACCTGATTTACTACCAAGATGTTCAGTGGATAAAAAAAATTTACCTTAGCAATAAGCCACACTTGTATGACTCTGTAAAAAGTATTTTCTCAATGTATTTACTATAGTTAATTCTCAAAAAGACTTTGTGAGATGTGTATTATTCCAATGTTTATTTTTCCCAAAGGGAAACAAAGCTCAAGAAGGTTAAATGATTTTCCAGGATTGTATTATACAACTAAGTGGCTGAAGCTGACTCACTGCCAGGACTTCTGACCCTAAAGTATATATTAGCTCCATAAATACATCAACAGACATCTGCAATAGTAAAGTCTGCATGCCAATTTGTTTTTCCCAATACTAGTGATAAATTTGCACAGATAGCTATATACTCTCTTACTTGTCCCCCGGGTATCTCTCTGAGGTCTTTGACAGGGCAGGAAATATGTCTGTGGTCATAGGGAAGGAGAGCACCACATCTACTCCTCCCATATTTTAACCAGTTATACCAATGTCCCAGAAGGATGGATTTAAAGATCTAGATGATCTATTTTAAATAAGATAACTTTAGTATATCTGACTACATCCTTAGAATCTCTTTCCAGATAACTCATTTTTTGAATCTCTAATAGATAATTTTTAACATAGTATCATCTTAATTTTAAAAAATAGTAGTTCCAAATTAAAAAAGAAATTTAATCAACATGTAAAATGAGCAAAACCTTTGGCCAATTGTTGAGTTATGTACATTAACTTTTGACTGAAGTCTAGCAGCTTCAAATTTTTATGTATTAATTTTTTTCATAAAACACTAGATTTGTTTATATTGTGTACTACCAAAGAAAAAGCTACTAAGGAAAAGTACCAAAATATTTGATCATGGATTGTAAACATTTCATAAAACTATGACTATGTAGAAAAAATATATGCATATTTTAATTTCCTTTCTGGGTTCCATACTATTTGGAGTTTGGCAGAGGGGCTTTATCCTGTGGTAATTTTTTTTTTGAACTCTTTATTCATTGGAAAATATACACAGCTGTCTGTTTTGTTTGTTTGTTTTTAACCTTTGTTCCCTGGGGAAACAAAATCTGATATACTAGCAAGATAAGGGGTACATATAAAAGTCACAGCTAAGGCTAAATACTTAAAACATATTTGAGTTTTCAAAAACTTCACAGTATCCCTAGGATATGGTCTTCAGGGAAAGGGCAGTGACCCTATGTCTTTCTTTAGACTATTATTAAAAAGACAAGCTGGCAACCTGAGCTCAACTGCTTTTTTCCCATTTATTAATACCGTCAAAGTCTTTTGCAAAGTCCTCTTCAAAAGATCTTCCCCGTTTCAAGTTTTAGACCTTGAAGAGTTCCTATTAAAAATAAACCATTTACAGGGACTTTATTCTTCATAGACAGAGTCTTAAATATATTTTATATAATGAAATGGACTAAATTCTCAAAGTTCCCATAATGTTATTCTGAGAATCTGTCACAAACTATGTGATTGGAACTCTGTTAAGACTAGCAAATTTGAAAATAGATATACAAAATCTAACCATGTTACAGTCTCGATTCTGCCTCATGAGATGGCTGTTATGAAGGAACTCAGTGGTTCTTTTAATATAAAGAATATTTGTGTTGAGAAGGTGGACCTCATGTTAACTGTCCTTGCCACCCAAAACAGAGGGCACAGTGAAACTTTGGAAGGTGTTGGATATGTCTGTTACCTTGATTGTGGTAATGGGCCAAACTCATCAAATTGTGCATATTACATATGTGCAGGTTTTGTACATCAACCATACCCTAATAAATCTGGTAAAAATAATAATTTTGTTGTTAAAATATTCTTGGTATCACGAATGCTGACACACTTGTTGTGCCTATGACTTAAGAATTCAGGGGGCAAGTTAGAAGGAAAACATCAGTTTCTAAATGATTATTATTGATGACTCACAATGTGCAAGGCACCCAGTTGAATAGTGGAATGACCCGAGTTTTCAAGATCAACCTGCCTTGATGGAGCTTGACATCTGTGGGAAAGCAAATGAGAGAAAGAGAGAACATGGAAATCTCTTTTAATACAAAAGTAATCTTGCTTATGAGTTTCATTTCAGAATCTGTTCACTAAGTGTTTCATTCTCCAAGAGACTGTTTATTTGTCAGAAATGGGAAAAAGGAAAGATAAGTAGGAACATATAAATTTGCTTATTGGACTCATTATCATATTTATAACTTTGGGATTAATTGCTATGGAAAAATTCCAGTGCCATAAACCGAGAATTGTGACTACAAATGAGAATGAAGCAGCAAGGGTTCTAAAGAAACAAAAGTCTTATTTTTCTAAAACTGGAGAAGAGCAAATTCTTGCATATGGTACTAACAATGGCGAAAAAGATAAATTACTTCCAAATCATTTATGGCCATTGAAAACCTGAAAGAAGTCTTACAAGATTTTCATCATTTAAGAAGCCACAGTCTGCAAGAAAACTGGCGATTAATTTGCTTGTTTACTGTCTTTAAAACCACTTGATATTCTCTAGCAAGCGACTTTGATACACACAAAGTATATTCATTATTTTTATACACCATTATATGGTCGGTTTTAATAAACCATTCAAAGTAGTAGAGTTTAAGGAAAAGCAAAACAATAGAATACTTAAAATTATTTAGTTAAAAGAAGATCCCTTAATTACCCCACTTTTAGAAAATGATAATATGTAATTTTTTTGTTTATGACTTAGCCTGCATTTGGATTTTAATTTAAACAAATAAAATTATTTAATAGAGGGTTATTAAGCGGGTTTTACATTGCAGCTGTTCCAGTCCCTCAGGTAAATACTCATTGAGAGAGCTTATTAAAGTTTGTTCTACTTATTTATGTTTAAATTCTTATTCTTTTTCCCTTGTGTGAAACCTTTGTGGGGGCAGAACTCCAACTGATTTTAAACAGAGTTCCATGCAGAAGGATCTGCGGAGAGTAACAAACCTGGAATGCTTATTAAGTAATTTCCTTTGACGTTCTTGGTCTATATATGTCTCATTTTCAATAGCATTTTTTTGAAATATAAGTTTTTCTCTGAATAAAGACATTCGGAAAGTATAGCTTTTGCTTTTATCCTAGCAAAGGATTGCGTAGTCAAAAGGGGATAGAAAAAATAACAAATATTTTAAACATTTTAAAAATATTTTACAATAAACATATTTAAAACATGTAAAATATGAAAAAAGATGGCGGGGCGTGGTGGCTCACGCCTGTAATCCCAGCACTTTGGGAGGCCGAGGCAGGCGGGTCACAAGGTCAAGAGATCGAGACCATGCTGGCCAACGTAGTGAAACCCCAACTCTACTAAAAATACAAAAATTAGCCAGGCACGGTGGCATGTGCCTGTAATCTCAGCTACTCAGGAGGCTAAGACAGGAGAATCACTTGAACCCGGGAAGAGGAGGTTGCACTGAGACGAGATTGTGCCACTGCTTTCCCACCTGGCAACAAAGTGAAACTGTGTCTCAAAAAAAAAAAAAAAGAAGAAGAAAAAAGACATGGACACTGTATGATGTAAGGTAAAAATACTGTAGACAAAGCAAGTATTGCTTGCATAGTAAAAGAAATGGCAAAGTTAGAGGAGAAAGGAATTAAAAGATATATTCCAACACTGATCCTACTTCCTCTTTGTGTATTTCTCTAACCAATTTATAGAGAAAATAAAAAAAATTCTTAATTTTATTACAGCTATATGCAGGAGAAATCTATATAAGAAGAAACTGAGAGAAAAAAAAAGACTTCAACGACTGAAGGATGCAATAGAAAAGTAAATGAAATGTGCATGAGATGACTTGTGAGAGAAAATGTTGCTATGCATGGTGATCTGAATGTTGGGTATGGAAGGCTAAGATGAAAAAGATAAGTGACAGATGTTGAGCCAAGTGACTGGAAGAGTAATTATAACAAACAGCAAGTAGAAGGAAAATGTATTTAGGGAAAAAGATGGCTATCTTTCACACTGGTGTGTTAAGATAGCTGTTGTAGTAGGCTCTAAATGCAGGAGATAGAAGGGTTTAATGGAAGACTTGAGCTTACAGTCCTAGATCTTATGGAAATTTGCTCTTTGATATTAAACCTTTGGAAATTAGTATCTTGTTCTACATCCTCAATTTCATTTCCAGTTCTCTTAGATGCAGTAAGCTTATCTTGGCAGGGTGGGGGTTGGGAAGTGCTTTGAACTTACGTTTGATATCAACAGCAATAATACATTTGTGACTTCTCTCTCCCTAACTGAGAGAGTGAATTTAAAGAATATAACAATATTTTTAAATTTTTGTTGTTATATAGTAGGACCATGGAAACTAGAAACAAATATGCTGTATATAGTCTTTTAAATCCTACATATATAAGTAAATATATACATGTAAATATATATCTACATCTATGTTAACTTTCCAAATATACACCCACTACTGCCTCTCTTCGTTTAGCCTCCAATACTCTGCCAGCCACCACTACCACTGTTTCATTCCTGTGTAGACACCCTCCTCTCCCTACCCCAAGATCCACAATTCTACCTTGGTTTTCCCTCTGTTTGGATGCCCTCCCACCTACTGGGCTCTGACACAACATGCTGGGGTGCCTCCCGATAGTGATGCCTTCCTCATCATCATCCTACTTGGATTCCAGCATCCTGTGCTGGTCTGCTCCTACTCTGGATTTTCTGCTTACCAGACTCAGCTCTAACACCCTGCTTCAGGCCATGACAGCTCAATCTACCTCCTTTCTACTTGACACCTTGACACATATTTGCATATGGTACTAACAATGACAAAGAAGATAAATTACTTAATAATATTCAGAGTGAATTATTTAGGAAGAGAATAGGATGGAAAGGGGGATAAGATATAAATACTAAATTAAGTAGAAATAGGACTTTATGATCCTTTCAAGAGACTTTTCCCAAGTGAGTTCTATTTTTCAAGTTCTATGTAAAAGATATGCAGGAGTAATATGGGAGAGAAGGCTAAATATATTGGCTATTGTACTCCAAAGCAGAAAATACTATGAAATATTTAAGTCTGGGAGCACTGAACACCAGCAGCTGACTTTCCAGGAATCTGAAACAGATTCTTTATAGAGGATTACTTCCTGTGCAAAAAAAAGCAAAACAAAACCAAAACCAAAAACTAATATAGTAGGCCTCAGCCTGCTATCTTTAGAAAGGTGACTTGAGGCCGGGCTCGGTGGCTCACGATTGTAATCTCAGCACTTTGGAGGACCAAGGTGGGCGGATCACTTGAGGCCAGGAGTTTGAGACCAGCCTGGGCAACATGGTAAAACCCCCGTCTCTACTAACAACACAAAAATTAACTGGGCATGGTGGCACATACCTGTAATCCCAGCTACTTAAGAGACTGAGGTACAAGAACCCCTTGAACCTGGAGGCAGATGTTACAGTGAGCTGAGATCACGCCACTGCATTCCAGCCTGTGCGACAGACCAAGACTCTGTCTGCTCCCCCAAAAATAAAATAAAATAAAATAAAATATAAAATAGGAAGACTGTTTAAAAGGTTGGCCCTTGGTTGACATCTAGAAACTTGGTTCCCAGTCAACAGTTAACTGATAAAGGTGGTTCACTGTGCTTTGTCTGTGCAAACAATATGGCTTATACTTAACATCTACTTTTCTTTTGGGAGTCAGGAATGTTAGTAAATTCTAGGCAGAGGACCTGCCTGACCAGTCCCCAGCTAGGTCTCTAATGGACTTCACTGGGCAGAAACATAGCACACATCACAGATATTGCTGCATTTTGTTACTGGAAGAGGATACTGTGTGTGACACCTCATGGGAAGAAGAAAGCTTAAGAAAATCACATGGATTTCTCCCAGCATTGCACCTTTTCCCAGTATGATCCAACTGTGTATCCTTACTACATTGCTATAATAAATCTTTGTGGTAAGTACACCCAAATGCTGAATCCTGTGAGTCTTTCTAGGAAGTCTATGAATGTGGGGGTGGTTTTGGGGCTAGCCAACGCAGTCCTCAACTAAGTTTTTAAAACTCCAGTTTTACCAAGTTAAGAAAAAATTTAAGAGAGAAAGCTGCCCAGAAATGACAGAAGACAGTGTAGGATAAAGCATGGAAGTAAGAATCAACTCAATGTTGAGGAACATGGTGGGATCCACACATAATTTCTTATTTCTGAAGCATTACATTAAAGGAAGGCAGTGTCATAAAATATAAGCAGAAGGCAATGCTCAGAGGTCCTTAAGAAATATTACTTCTTAACACTTTAGGAAGTATTCTTGCTGAGGAATAAGTAAGGTTGAGATATTATCAATGGGTATTTGGTAAAATAAAAAAATAGGCTTTTATCATTAGTCATTTGAGCAAACTTGTTGGTGCTATTATTATAAGTAATTAATACACTGGAAATTCATTTACCATGGAGCTATCTGGTATTCTACATTTTTAGATGCTGAATCATATCAAAGTGCTTTTCAACTTAATAGTTGCAATAGACTAATAGTTGCAATAGACTATTTATAAATTTTGATAATATGAGAAGAGGTAAATTCATAGGTGATGGGTTAATATTTTTTTATGTCAAGAATTTCCCATAAGAGATAATTTCAAAGTGGTATATTACTAACCACAATTTAACATCAACCATAGAGTGTTTCAAATGTTTAAGCCATAAATGTTATCACTTGACAAATTTTAAGGAACTTATATCTAATGTTTTGAATACAATAAAATAAAAAATATTAATAGAATATCATTTCATAAATATTTCTTTTTGTCCAAGGTATCATTTTCCTAAATGAGATGATGTTTTACATGTCTTAATAATTTTTTTTAGAAAATGTAATCCACATAATTTTATCTGAATTTATTGAGCCCAGTGATTATAAATAACACTAATTAATAGTTTTGTTAATTTTTAGGATATACATGAATCCTTTGTGGGAAATTTCCAAGATTTATCACAGATAAATTTATATTGGAAATATAAAATGGCTAATAATATCATACTCAGTGACTTTTCACTCAATAATTTTCTCATGCTGATTTTATTTCCTCTGACTATTGAGTTAATTTGTCTTCTTGTCAGTCATACTTTGAATGAGCTATGCCTCACAATGCAGAGTAAATAATCAACATTTTTTATAGTTATGGAATTTTCCCCAAATGCCTTACCTGTTGCTTGGAAAAGATATGCTTTACTGCAGGTCAGTAAAATGGAAAAATACATGACTGAATCTGAATCTTTGGATTGATAATGTCTGCAAGGACCTTTTCTTTTAGGAGAAAACATTAAGAAAGACATGACCTACCTTACAACCAATATTATGGATAAAATCACGAGGGCAGTCGCTTTAGACAAAGCAACATAGTACTTTTTGAATCAAAATTGCAAATATTATATGATATTTAAAAGACAGATGAAAATACATTTTGGGGATGTTAAATCAATTCCTGTATTTCAGGTACTAGTAAAATATTAAATAAACAAATAAGACAACTAAATAAAAAACTTATACACACTTAACAATGATGTTGAAGGTTAACATAACATATATTTGAAATTAAACATAAATTGAATGTGAAAGTAATGAATGTTAGATTTTAAGATTCTTGCAGTTTTAAATATACATTTTTTCTAATTTTATGTATATTAACATTTTCATAAATTTAGATAATATTCTGACAAATTTTACTTTGCAAAAATTTTGATTGTGTATACTTGCGAAAGCCTTAATGATCCTTTTTTAGCCTTGATTTCTATCTCTCTGTATTAGTTCATTCTAATATTGCTATAAAGAACTACCTGAGACTGAGTATTTGTGAAGAAAAGAGGTTTAATTGCCTCACAGTTCTACAGGCTTAAGAGGAAGCATGACTGGGTGGAGGGTGCTCAGGAAACTTACAATCATGACAGAAGCCAATTGGGAGCAAGCACAACTTACCATAGCAGAGCAGGAGAGAGAGAGTGAAGACGGAAGTGCCACACACATTTAAACCATTGGATCTCATGAGAACACAATCACTATCAAGAGAACAGCAAGGGGGACATCCACTTTTATGATTCGATCACCTCCTACCATGCCCCTCTTCATATTTGACACATGAGATTTGAGCAGGAACACAAATCCAAACCATATCATTGTGCCCCTGGCCTCTCCCAAATCTCATGTCCCTCTCCCATTGCCAAATACAGTTGTCCCTTCTCAACAGTCCCCCAATATTAACTCATTTCAGCATTAACTCAAAAGTCTACACTCCAAATTCTCAGCTAAGACTTTGGTGCCAGGTAAGTCCCTTTCACCTATGAACCTGTAAGGTCAAAAACAAGTTATTGTAATTATTTCCAAGATACACTGGGTTTACAGGCATTGGATAAATGCCATTTTAAATGGGAGAAATTGGCCAAAATGAAGGGGCTAACAGACCCCATGCATGTCTGAAACCCAGCTGCACAGTCATTATATCTTAAAGTTCCAAAATGATGTCTTGACTCCATGTCTCACATCTAGAGCATGATGATGCAAGGGATGGGCTACCAAGGCCTTGGGCAGCTCTACCTCTGTGACTCTGCAGGGTACACCCCCACATGGCTACTTTCAAGAGGTAGCATTGAGGTTCTGCAGCTTTTCCAGGTACACAATGCAAGCTATTGGTGAATCTGCCATTCTGGGGTCTGGAAGACAGTGGTCCTCTTCTCACAGCTCCACAAGGCAGTGCCCCAGTAGGGAATCTGTGTGGGACTCCAACTCCACATTTCCCATCTGCACTGCCCTAATAGGGTACTCCATGAGGGCTCAACTCCTGCAGCAAACTTTTACGTGTACATCCAGGCATTTCCATACAACCTCTGAAATCTAGGAGGAGGTTACCAAACCTCGATTCTTGCCTTCTGTGTACCTACCGGCTCGTCACCATGTGGAAGCTGCCAAGACTTGGGCCTTGCACCCTCTGAAGCCATGACCTGAGATATACCTTGGCCCTTTTAGCTATGGCTGGAGCTGGCGTGACTGGGATGCAGGGCACCATGTCTCAAGGCTGCAAAGAATAGCAGGTCCCTGGGTCTGGCCCAAGAAACAATTTTTTTCTCCTAAGTGTTCAGACCTGTGATGGGTGGAGCTGCTGCAAAGATCTCTGAAATGCCCTACAGACATTTTCCCCATTGTCTTGGTCATTAGCATTCAGTTCCTCTTTACTTATGTAAATTTCTGCAGCTGGCTGCTTGAATATATCCCCAGGAAAAAATTTCTTTTTCTACCACATGGTCAGGCTGCAAATTTTTCAAACTTTTATCTGCTTCCCTTTTAAATGTAAGTTCTAGTTTTAGGTTATTCCTTTGTTTATGCAAAGGAGCATAGGCTCTTAGAAGCAGCCAGGTCTCATCTTGAAAGCTTTGCTGCTTAGAAATTTTTTTTTGCCAGATACCCTAAATCATCTCTCTCAAGTTTGAAGTTCCACAGATCCCCAAAGCAGGGGCACAATGCCGCCAGTGTCTTTGCTAACGCATAGCAAGAATGACCTTTGCTCCAGTTCCAAATGTGTTCCTCATCTCCGTTTGAGAAGGCCTTAGCCTGAATTTCATTGTCCATATCACTATCAACCTTTGTGTCACAACCATTCAACAAGTCTCTAGGAAGTTTCAAACTTTCCCACAACTTCCTGTCTTCTTCTGAGCCCTCCAAAGTGTTCCAACCTCTGCCCATTATGCAGTTCCAAAGTAACTTCCACATTTTCAGGTATCTTTATAGCAGTACCCCACCTCTGGTACCAGTTTTCGAATTTAATCTGTTCTCACACTGCTAAAAAGAACTACCTAAGACTGGGTAATTTATGAAGAAAAGAAGGTTGATTGACGCAGTTCCACAGGCTTAACAGTAAGCATGACTGGGAGGCTTGAGAAAACTTATAAGTGGCCAAATGCAGTGGCTCACTCCTGTAATCCCAGCACTTTCAGAGATCAAGGCAGGTGGGTCACCAGATGTCAGGAGTTCGAGACCAACCTGACCAACGTGGAGCAACCATGTCTCTGCTAAATATACAAAAATTAGCCTGATGTGGTGGTGCATGCCTGTAATCCCAGCTACTTGGCAAGCTGAGGCAGGAGAATCACTTGAACCTGGGAAGTGGAGGTTGTGGTGAGCCAAGATAGGGCCATTGCACTCCAGCCTGGGCAACAAGTGTGAAAGTCTGTCTCAAAAAAAAAAGAAAAGAGAAAACTTACAAGCATGATGCAAGGTGAAGGGGAAGCAAGCACATCTTACCATGGCAGAGCAGGAGAGAGGGAGAGAGAGACAGAGAGAGAAAGAGAGACAAATGGGGAAGTACCACACACTTTTAAACCATCAGATCTCACTATCACAAGAACAGCATAAGAACTCACTATCACAAGAACAGCAAGGGTGAAATCTGCCCCCATGATCCAATCATCTCCCACCAGGCCCTTCCTTCAATTTGACATGAGATTTGGACAGGGACACAAATCCAAACCATATCAATCTCTCCTTATAAATTCATTGTTTTATGTACCGAGTCCATACTTTGGGCCAAGGTCTGTTCTAAGCACTCATAATACAAAAGCCAACTAAACAGAGTAAGCTTGGCTGTCCTGGAGGTCACATTCACATTACAAGGAAATGTTCTATTAATGCAGGATGTACCTCTTACGAATAATTTCATTTGCTTTGTTCAGAATACGATTGCCTTTTAACCACTTCAATACTATATGCCCCAAAACTACAAGTCATTTTCTTTGTTCCATAATGTGGGTGGGAAGTCACATTATACACACATTGGTGAGGAAGTCATGTGATAAGTGCACCTAACTAACAATTGGTAGCAGTTTTCAGGTGGGAGCTTGGGCAGGACTTAGGGCCCAAAGCTTCACCTCCTTTCCATGCAGATCTCTCCATGTGGTTTGGGCTTCCTCACAGTTGGTGGCTGAGTTCCAAGGGCATGTATCCAGAGCAAGAGCTAGACAGAAACTATGTTGCTTAGATGACTAATCTTGGCTGTCACATAGTGTCACTAACAGTTTATTATTGCTTCAACAGGCCCATTCAAGGTCAAAGTGAGGGGGTTCAACACTACCCTATAATGGCAAAGTGGCAAGATTCTAGACGATGATGTGAAACTGGAAATTGCAGTCATTTCTGAAAAGTACAATCTATTACAACTGTAATGTATGGGAAAATATTACCATATTTCTGAGGTATAAGTTTTTGTAATGTTTATAAAATAATGAATGAACAGATATTAAAGATTTGAATTTTTTCAAAAAACCCCAGGTCTTATAGCACAAAAATGGTCTTTATAGAGGAGGTGCAGTTACAGTAACACATCAGGACTCAGTACTCAAATACTTATTAATAAACCATGGTATTGTATTAGTCTGTTTTTACACAAGTATAAAGAACTTCCCTGAGACTAGGTGATTTATAAAGGAAAGAGGTTTAATTGAATTACAGTTCCACATGACCAGGGAGGCCTCAGGAAATTTACAATCATGGGGGAAGGGGCAGCAGGCATCTTCTTCACAAGGCGGCAGGGAAGAGAAGAGAGGAGAAATCACCACTTATAAAACCATCAGATCTGGTGAGAACTCACTCACTATCATGAGAACAGCATGGAGAAAACTGTACCCATGTTCTAATCACCTTCCACCAGGTCCATCCCTTAACACATGGGGATTGTGGGGATTACAATTTGAGATGAGATTTGGGTGGGGACACAAAGCCAAACCATATCAGGTACAATCGAGTATAAACCTCCATTCCTATGTTCCATTTCAGTCATTAAAAGGATGTGGTTGCTTAAATGTAATGAAACTCTATATGAGTAATGGTTTACTATTAGTAGAAATGGTAACTTGAATAAACTAGCCTTATAGACATTATAATAAAAATTCACAGTCAACGTTAGGATAAATATGAAAGGATATATATTAATACATTTGACTGTAAGAGTCAACACTAACATTTATGGGTGGGATTTTAAACTAGGTTTATCTTTTACACATAGACATGAGTAAAGATGCCTATATCCATAAAAATCAAATACTGATCCTGTGTTACATTATACCATAAATATCATTTGTCAGTGTCTTATAACTTGAAGATAACATTATCTAGATTGCAGTTGAGTTAGAATCAATTATTTTTCCTTTCACCATACATTTATTGAGTGTTTATGATCAAGGGAATATGTGTCACAGATGGTCAGACGTGTTAGGGACCCTACCCCTAAGGCTCCTATTATGTGGTAAAAGTAGCAAAAAATAAGAATGGAACATACGAGCAATATATCATGGGAGCAAGGAGAGGAAAAAAATAAATTCTGACCTAGGAGAGAAGATGAAGAAAAATACTTTCATCCATTAAGACTGAGTGTTAGGATAATAATGAGAGGAACCATTTTAGATAATGTAGTGGGAAATTTGGAGTGAGGGAAAATGGCATTCCTTTCAAAATAACAGTGTGGCCATTGGATCTATGATAAAAGGGTAAAAGAAGAATTTGAATTTGAATTTCTTCTGTGTTAAGGTGTTAAAATTTAGTAGTTACCCTTGTAAGTAAAAATAAACTATTTGTAACAAGGTATAAAGTTACTCTCAAATCTATTACTTTTTCTTCATTCCTATTCTACTATGAACCCTCTTAGGTTTCTAAAATTGGCCTTCCTGCAACAGTTTCATTTTCCTCCTGGATAAAGTCTACAGTGCATAATGATATTTTGGAAATTAAAGATAAAAAAAAAAAAAAGTTTTACTTCACTCCGCTAAATCTTTGTTTAAGAGCTCACCATCGCCTGGCGCATAAAGTTACAATATTATCTGCTGTGGCTCCACTTTATTTTTTGCAACTGTGGACCTCCCTCCTCTTCCCCACAACCCCAAAACCACCATTAACATACACATACTATAATATAGTCATGTCACAACATTGCAGATTTTAGTCTTGTTTTTGGTTGTCGTCATTTGTTTCTTATTTCTTTGCACACATTGTGGCTGATTCCCTCTGATTTTAATGCCATTCCTCTCCCTTTCTCTATCTGACAACTTCTTATTCATATATATCCTCTTCTTTAATTTTTTTCTTCAAAACCTTACATTGTGTGCTTTCTCCCATAGAACCTTATATTTGTATAATCATGTTTATCATATTTTACATTATGCAAGAATGAAATAGTATTTATCTTTGCACCTCACATGACAGACAGAATAGGTGTTTTCTTCTGACCCTAAGTACAGTACTTTTTACTGCTTCATGCCACATTACCTCTTAAAAACAGGAAAACAGGAGAAGCATTTATCAAGTGACTAAACATAATTTAAAATAAGCCAAGTTATAAAAAGGTAATAAAACATCATCTTAAAAAAACTTTGACTCTATCCATCGTTTTAAAGCCACGTTTATAGGCATAGGTATTAATGAGAGAATGTGGAATTAACTGAATGACCTAAATGGCACTATAAAAATAATTTACTAGTATAAGTTTAACACAAACATTCATTGCTGATATGTGGATTTCTGCTACACAATTAGCTAAGTTACTTAGAATTGGAATTCAGGATGGTGAATGGTAATGCTATCTTTTCCAAATTTATTAGACTTGTATGAAACTCTCTGTCTTCAACACTTGGTTGGCATTACTCTTACCCATGAATAGAATACTGCTAGTGAATTTCCACTTATAGTAAAAAAAATGTATTTGAGGAAAGAAAAGCATAATTTGACTTCAAGTCACAAACTTCAGAGTGTCTAGACTCTACATAGATATATTCTCTCATCAATTTTGTTTATAAAATACACTTGTCATTGAATTTTTATGTTTAGGCAGACTCTTACAATCTTTAGGCAGATTACATTAAGCTATTGAGCCTATTCATATGTATGTCAATAGGAATATATTCAGCTATATACGATTTTACACTCATTTGAGGAAAATAAAAAATCTGCAGAAAGCATACAACACATAAAACTATAGTTTTGGAACTTGGAAAATTGAACAAGTGGATAATATAAGCAGTCATTAATGCACATTTAAAACATCTTTAATAAAAACTACTATGATTAATCCTCAACTTATCAAAGGTTTTTGAATGAGATGTATAAAAAATACAGCAGATTGTAAACCACCCAGTCCAACAAAATCATTTTAATATATGTATTATTCAACTGGGAACCACAAATAGTCTAGATAACACATTAAAGGGTGAAAGTAGTCAGCACCTCACAACGTATTGTTTTCATTTTTGGTGGTAAAAACATGGATGCACTGTGCTTCAGTCCTTAAATCATTTTCTGATGGGATATTAGTAAAACTGGCCTGAATTTTTCACTTATATAACAATGTGCAAACCCTTCAAATAAGAGCAAATGTAATCATTAAAAAACTATTATGATGAGCTTAATTTGATGGAAACAAAGTAAAAGTTAATGTTTTATATGCAAATAATAATTATATGGCTTTTCTAGTCTAACCTATATTGCCATAGTCATTGACTCATAATCAGTTCAATGCTTATGGACCCAGCAAAGGTGGTCATTTCTGGAAATAGGAGGTAGAAAGGACAAATATTTGGAAGCAACTGAAATTCAAACAAATTTTTCATAAAATATCTCCATAAATCTCTATAAATTCCCATGAAAATATATTTCAGGTTGGATAGAGTCTAACTGTGGGACATCTGTAGAGTTCTAACAACTTCTGTGTTTCTTTTCATATTAAAAGAGGTTAATTTCATTTGATATACAATAGAACGCAAGCATACCATGAACAGAGTATCTCTTCTAACTATAAACTTTAATAGCAGAAAATTTATTTCTGAAGGAAACATGACAGCAGGAATGTTTCAAAGACCTGAATTTTCTCCTCTGCTAAGTCTAATACTTCCATTTTGAGGTATCTTGGAATGTTGGTAGAGAGATGAGTAGTTTGAAAATGGGGCTAGGAAGACCAGCTCATCTTCAGCACTGGCCTAAGTAGAGGTCACACCACAGAACATGAAAGGATGTGATTGTAAAAGATATTGGTCTACAGAATTATTTCCTTGTAATAACTTTATCTGGTTTTGCTATCAAAGTAATGCTGCCCACATAAAATAAGGTTGGAACTAGTTCCTCTTCCTCTATTTTCAGGAAGAGATCTACTAGTATATTATTATTTCTTCCTTAAATGTTTGATGAAATTCACCAACGAAGCCGTTTTGGTATGGAGTTTTCTCTGTGGGAGGAAGTATTTAATTACAAATTCATTACAAATTATGTATAAAGCTATTACTTTCTATTTCATGTATATAAAATTACATGGACCAGGCATGGTGGCTCATGCCTATAATCCCAGCACTTTGGGAGGCCAAGGTGGGCAGATCACTTGAGGTCAGGAGTTGGAGACCAGACTGGCCAACATGGTGAAACCTTGTCTCTACTAAAAATGTAAAAATTAGCCGGGTGTGGTGGCGGGCTATAATCCCTGCTACTTGGGAGACTGAGGCAGGAGAATCGCTTGAATCTGGGAGGCGGAGATTTCAGTGAGCAGATATCGTGCCACTGCACTCCAGCCTGGGAGACAAAGTGAGACTCCATCTCAAAAAAAAAAAAAAAAAAAAAAAAAACAGGAAAGCAATTATATTATATTTCATTTATTTGAAATATGAAGTATTAGTATCTGTTGGTCATGAAATAATATTTGTCCATCAAGTAATTTGTCTGTAATCTCCAAGGTTTCAAACAGTTGTTGGGGATAAATTTGCTTATATTTATTTCACCCAGTATGAACAGAATCTGCAGTGATCTTCTGTCTATAATTCTTAATATTAAAAATGTGTCATCTCTTTTTATCTTGACAATTATAGCTACAGGTTTATAAATTGTATGGATTTTTCAATTTTGAGGGCTTTTTATTACC